>NW_027307973.1:132500-137500 GCF_047496885.1 Scyliorhinus torazame
TTCAGACTAGTATGGCCGTAGGCATCTGCAGCACCGTCTTCTCGCCTATTCAAGCTGGCCACCCTAGCACCCTCGCCACTTCTTCTTTCCGGTTGTTTTCAATTTTTTCTCTCTCTTTTTCTACTTCTACTTCTACTTCTCCTCCTCTTTCTCTCCTTCTCCTGCTAATTCTAGCCTATATGCCTGATACTCGCTCCCCTTCATGCCATCCCCACCGAGCTCTCTTTTTTCTTCTCCACCTCCTCAAGGAAAACTGCAAGCCCCGCCTACCTCACACCAGCCTGCCGCCTGCACGCTGCTGCCTTTCCACATTGCAACGCTGCGCACTTCTCTCAGCACAGCCAGCACAAGGGTCAGGCAGGCAATGCAAGCCAGCTCTCTCTTCCTTCGCTTTCCACACCAGCCCCAATGCCACAACTTGCATTCATGCGGCGCCTTCAGGCTAGGAGAGAGAACGTCCTGCCGACACACTGGCTTGCGGCCACACGGGCCAGCTGGCGTGCCCATCAAAGTGCAGCACGCCAAGGCACACAACCGTGCTGCGTTGCAAAGGCCCGGCAAAGCTGCAGCAGCTGAATGGCCCGACCAAGCCGCCTGCCTGAGTTGAGCCCGCAGGCAAGTGTTGGGAGGAATGGCGAGGACGCAGAGAGCAGCAAAAGGTTGGCCTGCCTCTGGTGTGGAGAGTGCTTGGCGTGAGCAGTCACTGCTGGCCGCAAAAGCCTACTGCACCTGGTATTCCCAGGCGGTCTCCCATCCAAGTACTAACCAGGCCTGAGTCTGCTTAGCTTCCGAGATCAGACGAGATCGGGCGTTTTCAGACTAGTATGGCCGTAGGCATCTGCAGCACCGTCTTCTCGCCTATTCAAGCTGGCCACCCTAGCACCCTCGCCACTTCTTCTTTCCGGTTGTTTTCAATTTTTTCTCTCTCTTTTTCTACTTCTACTTCTACTTCTCCTCCTCTTTCTCTCCTTCTCCTGCTAATTCTAGCCTATATGCCTGATACTCGCTCCCCTTCATGCCGTCCCCACCTAGCTCTCTTTTATCTTCTCCACCTCCCCAAGGAAAACTGCAAGCCCCGCCCACCTCACACCAGCCTGCCGCCTGCACGCTGCTGCCTTTCCACATTGCAACGCTGCGCACTTCTCTCAGCACAGCCAGCACAAGGGTCAGGCAGGCAATGCAAGCCAGCTCTCTCTTCCTTCGCTTTCCACACCAGCCCCAATGCCACAACTTGCATTCATGCGGCGCCTTCAGGCTAGGAGAACGTCCTGCCGACACACTGGCTTGCGGCCACACTGGCCAGCTGGCGGGCCCATCAAAGTGCAGCACGCCAAGGCACACAACCGTGCTGCGTTGCAAAGGCCCGGCAAAGCTGCAGCAGCTGAATGGCCCGACCAAGCCGCCTGCCTGAGTTGAGCCCGCAGGCAAGTGTTGGGAGGAATGGCGAGGACGCAGAGAGCAGCAAAAGGTTGGCCTGCCTCTGGTGTGGAGAGTGCTTGGCGTGAGCAGTCTCTGCTGGCCGCAAAAGCCTACTGCACCTGGTATTCCCAGGCGGTCTCCCATCCAAGTACTAACCAGGCCTGAGTCTGCTTAGCTTCCGAGATCAGACGAGATCGGGCGTTTTCAGACTAGTATGGCCGTAGGCATCTGCAGCACCGTCTTCTCGCCTATTCAAGCTGGCCACCCTAGCACCCTCGCCACTTCTTCTTTCCGGTTGTTTTCAATTTTTTCTCTCTCTTTTTCTACTTCTACTTCTACTTCTCCTCCTCTTTCTCTCCTTCTCCTGCTAATTCTAGCCTATATGCCTGATACTCGCTCCCCTTCATGCCATCCCCACCGAGCTCTCTTTTTTCTTCTCCACCTCCTCAAGGAAAACTGCAAGCCCCGCCTACCTCACACCAGCCTGCCGCCTGCACGCTGCTGCCTTTCCACATTGCAACGCTGCGCACTTCTCTCAGCACAGCCAGCACAAGGGTCAGGCAGGCAATGCAAGCCAGCTCTCTCTTCCTTCGCTTTCCACACCAGCCCCAATGCCACAACTTGCATTCATGCGGCGCCTTCAGGCTAGGAGAACGTCCTGCCGACACACTGGCTTGCGGCCACACGGGCCAGCTGGCGGGCCCATCAAAGTGCAGCACGCCAAGGCACCCAACCGTGCTGCGTTGCAAAGGCCCGGCAAAGCTGCAGCAGCTGAATGGCCCGACCAAGCCGCCTGCCTGAGTTGAGCCCGCAGGCAAGTGTTGGGAGGAATGGCGAGGACGCAGAGAGCAGCAAAAGGTTGGCCTGCCTCTGGTGTGGAGGGTGCTTGGCGTGAGCAGTCTCTGCTGGCCGCAAAAGCCTACTGCACCTGGTATTCCCAGGCGGTCTCCCATCCAAGTACTAACCAGGCCTGAGTCTGTTTAGCTTCCGAGATCAGACGAGATCGGGCATTTTCAGACTAGTATGGCCGTAGGCATCTGCAGCACCGTCTTCTTGCCTATTCAAGTTGGCCACCCTAGCACCCTCGCCACTTCTTCTTTCCGGTTGTTTTCAATTTTTTCTCTCTCTTTTTCTGCTTCTACTTCTACTTCTCCTCCTCTTTCTCTCCTTCTCCTGCTAATTCTAGCCTATATGCCTGATACTCGCTCCCCTTCATGCCGTCCCCACCTAGCTCTCTTTTTTCTTCTCCACCTCCCCAAGGAAAACTGCAAGCCCCGCCCACCTCACACCAGCCTGCCGCCTGCACGCTGCTGCCTTTCCACATTGCAACGCTGCGCACTTCTCTCAGCACAGCCAGCACAAGGGTCAGGCAGGCAATGCAAGCCAGCTCTCTCTTCCTTCGCTTTCCACACCAGCCCCAATGCCACAACTTGCATTCATGCGGCGCCTTCAGGCTAGGAGAACGTCCTGCCGACACACTGGCTTGCGGCCACACTGGCCAGCTGGCGGGCCCATCAAAGTGCAGCACGCCAAGGCACACAACCGTGCTGCGTTGCAAAGGCCCGGCAAAGCTGCAGCAGCTGAATGGCCCGACCAAGCCGCCTGCCTGAGTTGAGCCCGCAGGCAAGTGTTGGGAGGAATGGCGAGGACGCAGAGAGCAGCAAAAGGTTGGCCTGCCTCTGGTGTGGAGAGTGCTTGGCGTGAGCAGTCTCTGCTGGCCGCAAAAGCCTACTGCACCTGGTATTCCCAGGCGGTCTCCCATCCAAGTACTAACCAGGCCTGAGTCTGCTTAGCTTCCGAGATCAGACGAGATCGGGCGTTTTCAGACTAGTATGGCCGTAGGCATCTGCAGCACCGTCTTCTCGCCTATTCAAGCTGGCCACCCTAGCACCCTCGCCACTTCTTCTTTCCGGTTGTTTTCAATTTTTTCTCTCTCTTTTTCTACTTCTACTTCTACTTCTCCTCCTCTTTCTCTCCTTCTCCTGCTAATTCTAGCCTATATGCCTGATACTCGCTCCCCTTCATGCCATCCCCACCGAGCTCTCTTTTTTCTTCTCCACCTCCTCAAGGAAAACTGCAAGCCCCGCCTACCTCACACCAGCCTGCCGCCTGCACGCTGCTGCCTTTCCACATTGCAACGCTGCGCACTTCTCTCAGCACAGCCAGCACAAGGGTCAGGCAGGCAATGCAAGCCAGCTCTCTCTTCCTTCGCTTTCCACACCAGCCCCAATGCCACAACTTGCATTCATGCGGCGCCTTCAGGCTAGGAGAACGTCCTGCCGACACACTGGCTTGCGGCCACACGGGCCAGCTGGCGGGCCCATCAAAGTGCAGCACGCCAAGGCACCCAACCGTGCTGCGTTGCAAAGGCCCGGGTAAGCTGCAGCAGCTGAATGGCCCGACCAAGCCGCCTGCCTGAGTTGAGCCCGCAGGCAAGTGTTGGGAGGAATGGCGAGGACGCAGAGAGCAGCAAAAGGTTGGCCTGCCTCTGGTGTGGAGAGTGCTTGGCGTGAGCAGTCTCTGCTGGCCGCAAAAGCCTACTGCACCTGGTATTCCCAGGCGGTCTCCCATCCAAGTACTAACCAGGCCTGTGTCTGCTTAGCTTCCGAGATCAGATGAGATCAGGCCTTTTCAGACTAGTATGGCCATAGGCATCTGCAGCACCGTCTTCTCACCTATTCAAGCTGGCCACGCTAGCACCCTCGCCACTTCTTCTTTCCGGTTGTTTTCAATTTTTTCTCTCTCTTTTTCTACTTCTACTTCTACTTCTCCTCCTCTTTCTCTCCTTCACCTGCTAATTCTAGCCTATATGCCTGATACGCGCTCCCCTTCATGCCGTCCCCACCTAGCTCTCTTTTTTCTTCTCCACCTCCCCAAGGAAAACTGCAAGCCCCGCCCATCTCACACCAGCCTGCCGCCTGCACGCTGCTGCCTTTCCACATTGCAACGCTGCGCACTTCTCTCAGCACAGCCAGCACAAGGGTCAGGCAGGCAATGCAAGCCAGCTCTCTCTTCCTTCGCTTTCCACACCAGCCCCAATGCCACAACTTGCATTCATGCGGCGCCTTCAGGCTAGGAGAGAGAACGTCCTGCCGACACACTGGCTTGCGGCCACACGGGCCAGCTGGCGGGCCCATCAAAGTGCAGCACGCCAAGGCAACTAACCGTGCTGCGTTGCAAAGGCCCGGCAAAGCTGCAGCAGCTGAATGGCCCGACCAAGCCGCCTGCCTGAGTTGAGCCCGCAGGCAAGTGTTGGGAGGAATGGCGAGGACGCAGAGAGCAGCAAAAGGTTGGCCTGCCTCTGGTGTGGAGAGTGCTTGGCGTGAGCAGTCTCTGCTGGCCGCAAAAGCCTACTGCACCTGGTATTCCCAGGCGGTCTCCCATCCAAGTACTAACCAGGCCTGAGTCTGCTTAGCTTCACGAGATCAGACGAGATCAGGCCTTTTCAGACTAGTATGGCCATAGGCATCTGCAGAACCGTCTTCTCACCTATTCAAGCTGGCCACGCTAGCACCCTCGCCACTTCTTCTTTCCGGTTGTTTTCAATTTTTTCTCTCTCTTTTTCTACTTCTACTTCTACT
>NW_027307973.1:145000-172500 GCF_047496885.1 Scyliorhinus torazame
CACAGCCAGCACAAGGGTCAGGCAGGCAATGCAAGCCAGCTCTCTCTTCCTTCGCTTTCCACACCAGCCCCAATGCCACAACTTGCATTCATGCGGCGCCTTCAGGCTAGGAGAGAGAACGTCCTGCCGACACACTGGCTTGCGGCCACACGGGCCAGCTGGCGTGCCCATCAAAGTGCAGCACGCCAAGGCACACAACCGTGCTGCGTTGCAAAGGCCCGGCAAAGCTGCAGCAGCTGAATGGCCCGACCAAGCCGCCTGCCTGAGTTGAGCCCGCAGGCAAGTGTTGGGAGGAATGGCGAGGACGCAGAGAGCAGCAAAAGGTTGGCCTGCCTCTGGTGTGGAGAGTGCTTGGCGTGAGCAGTCTCTGCTGGCCGCAAAAGCCTACTGCACTTGGTATTCCCAGGCGGTCTCCCATCCAAGTACTAACCAGGCCTGAGTCTGCTTAGCTTCCGAGATCAGACGAGATCGGGCGTTTTCAGACTAGTATGGCCGTAGGCATCTGCAGCACCGTCTTCTCGCCTATTCAAGCTGGCCACCCTAGCACCCTCGCCACTTCTTCTTTCCGGTTGTTTTCAATTTTTTCTCTCTCTTTTTCTACTTCTACTTCTACTTCTCCTCCTCTTTCTCTCCTTCTCCTGCTAATTCTAGCCTATATGCCTGATACTCGCTCCCCTTCATGCCGTCCCCACCTAGCTCTCTTTTTTCTTCTCCACCTCCCCAAGGAAAACTGCAAGCCCCGCCCACCTCACACCAGCCTGCCGCCTGCACGCTGCTGCCTTTCCACATTGCAACGCTGCGCACTTCTCTCAGCACAGCCAGCACAAGGGTCAGGCAGGCAATGCAAGCCAGCTCTCTCTTCCTTCGCTTTCCACACCAGCCCCAATGCCACAACTTGCATTCATGCGGCGCCTTCAGGCTAGGAGAACGTCCTGCCGACACACTGGCTTGCGGCCACACGGGCCAGCTGGCGGGCCCATCAAAGTGCAGCACGCCAAGGCACCCAACCGTGCTGCGTTGCAAAGGCCCGGCAAAGCTGCAGCAGCTGAATGGCCCGACCAAGCCGCCTGCCTGAGTTGAGCCCGCAGGCAAGTGTTGGGAGGAATGGCGAGGACGCAGAGAGCAGCAAAAGGTTGGCCTGCCTCTGGTGTGGAGAGTGCTTGGCGTGAGCAGTCTCTGCTGGCCGCAAAAGCCTACTGCACCTGGTATTCCCAGGCGGTCTCCCATCCAAGTACTAACCAGGCCTGAGTCTGCTTAGCTTCCGAGATCAGACGAGATCGGGCGTTTTCACACTAGTATGGCCGTAGGCATCTGCAGCACCGTCTTCTCGCCTATTCAAGTTGGCCACCCTAGCACCCTCGCCACTTCTTCTTTCCGGTTGTTTTCAATTTTTTCTCTCTCTTTTTCTACTTCTACTTCTACTTCTCCTCCTCTTTCTCTCCTTCTCCTGCTAATTCTAGCCTATATGCCTGATACTCGCTCCCCTTCATGCCGTCCCCACCTAGCTCTCTTTTTTCTTCTCCACCTCCCCAAGGAAAACTGCAAGCCCCGCCCACCTCACACCAGCCTGCCGCCTGCACGCTGCTGCCTTTCCACATTGCAACGCTGCGCACTTCTCTCAGCACAGCCAGCACAAGGGTCAGGCAGGCAATGCAAGCCAGCTCTCTCTTCTTTCGCTTTCCACACCAGCCCCAATGCCACAACTTGCATTCATGCGGCGCCTTCAGGCTAGGAGAACGTCCTGCCGACACACTGGCTTGCGGCCACACGGGCCAGCTGGCGGGCCCATCAAAGTGCAGCACGCCAAGGCAACTAACCGTGCTGCGTTGCAAAGGCCCGGCAAAGCTGCAGCAGCTGAATGGCCCGACCAAGCCGCCTGCCTGAGTTGAGCCCGCAGGCAAGTGTTGGGAGGAATGGCGAGGACGCAGAGAGCAGCAAAAGGTTGGCCTGCCTCTGGTGTGGAGAGTGCTTGGCGTGAGCAGTCTCTGCTGGCCGCAAAAGCCTACTGCACCTGGTATTCCCAGGCGGTCTCCCATCCAAGTACTAACCAGGCCTGAGTCTGCTTAGCTTCCGAGATCAGACGAGATCAGGCCTTTTCAGACTAGCATGGCCATAGGCATCTGCAGAACCGTCTTCTCACCTATTCAAGCTGGCCACGCTAGCACCCTCGCCACTTCTTCTTTCCGGTTGTTTTCAATTTTTTCTCTCTCTTTTTCTACTTCTACTTCTACTTCTCCTCCTCTTTCTCTCCTTCACCTGCTAATTCTAGCCTATATGCCTGATACGCGCTCCCCTTCATGCCGTCCCCACCTAGCTCTCTTTTTTCTTCTCCACCTCCCCAAGGAAAACTGCAAGCCCCGCCCATCTCACACCAGCCTGCCGCCTGCACGCTGCTGCCTTTCCACATTGCAACGCTGCGCACTTCTCTCAGCACAGCCAGCACAAGGGTCAGGCAGGCAATGCAAGCCAGCTCTCTCTTCCTTCGCTTTCCACACCAGCCCCAATGCCACAACTTGCATTCATGCGGCGCCTTCAGGCTAGGAGAGAGAACGTCCTGCCGACACACTGGCTTGCGGCCACACGGGCCAGCTGGCGTGCCCATCAAAGTGCAGCACGCCAAGGCACACAACCGTGCTGCGTTGCAAAGGCCCGGCAAAGCTGCAGCAGCTGAATGGCCCGACCAAGCCGCCTGCCTGAGTTGAGCCCGCAGGCAAGTGTTGGGAGGAATGGCGAGGACGCAGAGAGCAGCAAAAGGTTGGCCTGCCTCTGGTGTGGAGAGTGCTTGGCGTGAGCAGTCACTGCTGGCCGCAAAAGCCTACTGCACCTGGTATTCCCAGGCGGTCTCCCATCCAAGTACTAACCAGGCCTGAGTCTGCTTAGCTTCCGAGATCAGACGAGATCGGGCGTTTTCAGACTAGTATGGCCGTAGGCATCTGCAGCACCGTCTTCTCGCCTATTCAAGCTGGCCACCCTAGCACCCTCGCCACTTCTTCTTTCCGGTTGTTTTCAATTTTTTCTCTCTCTTTTTCTACTTCTACTTCTACTTCTCCTCCTCTTTCTCTCCTTCTCCTGCTAATTCTAGCCTATATGCCTGATACTCGCTCCCCTTCATGCCGTCCCCACCTAGCTCTCTTTTTTCTTCTCCACCTCCCCAAGGAAAACTGCAAGCCCCGCCCACCTCACACCAGCCTGCCGCCTGCACGCTGCTGCCTTTCCACATTGCAACACTGCGCACTTCTCTCAGCACAGCCAGCACAAGGGTCAGGCAGGCAATGCAAGCCAGCTCTCTCTTCCTTCGCTTTCCACACCAGCCCCAATGCCACAACTTGCATTCATGCGGCGCCTTCAGGCTAGGAGAGAGAACGTCCTGCCGACACACTGGCTTGCGGCCACACGGGCCAGCTGGCGGGCCCATCAAAGTGCAGCACGCCAAGGCAACCAACCGTGCTGCGTTGCAAAGGTCCGGCAAAGCTGCAGCAGCTGAATGGCCCGACCAAGCCGCCTGCCTGAGTTGAGCCCGCAGGCAAGTGTTGGGAGGAATGGCGAGGACGCAGAGAGCAGCAAAAGGTTGGCCTGCCTCTGGTGTGGAGAGTGCTTGGCGTGAGCAGTCTCTGCTGGCCGCAAAAGCCTACTGCATCTGGTATTCCCAGGCGGTCTCCCATCCAATTACTAACCAGACCTGAGTCTGCTTAGCTTCCGAGATCAGACGAGATAGGGCGTTTTCAGACTAGTATGGCCATAGGCATCTGCAGCACCGTCTTCTCACCTATTCAAGCTGGCCACGCTAGCACCCTCGCCACTTCTTCTTTCCGGTTGTTTTCAATTTTTTCTCTCTCTTTTTCTACTTCTACTTCTACTTCTCCTCCTCTTTCTCTCCTTCACCTGCTAATTCTAGCCTATATGCCTGATACGCGCTCCCCTTCATGCCGTCCCCACCTAGCTCTCTTTTTTCTTCTCCACCTCCCCAAGGAAAACTGCAAGCCCCGCCCATCTCACACCAGCCTGCCGCCTGCACGCTGCTGCCTTTCCACATTGCAACGCTGCGCACTTCTCTCAGCACAGCCAGCACAAGGGTCAGGCAGGCAATGCAAGCCAGCTCTCTCTTCCTTCGCTTTCCACACCAGCCCCAATGCCACAACTTGCATTCATGCGGCGCCTTCAGGCTAGGAGAGAGAACGTCCTGCCGACACACTGGCTTGCGGCCACACGGGCCAGCTGGCGTGCCCATCAAAGTGCAGCACGCCAAGGCACACAACCGTGCTGCGTTGCAAAGGCCCGGCAAAGCTGCAGCAGCTGAATGGCCCGACCAAGCCGCCTGCCTGAGTTGAGCCCGCAGGCAAGTGTTGGGAGGAATGGCGAGGACGCAGAGAGCAGCAAAAGGTTGGCCTGCCTCTGGTGTGGAGAGTGCTTGGCGTGAGCAGTCTCTGCTGGCCGCAAAAGCCTACTGCACTTGGTATTCCCAGGCGGTCTCCCATCCAAGTACTAACCAGGCCTGAGTCTGCTTAGCTTCCGAGATCAGACGAGATCGGGCGTTTTCAGACTAGTATGGCCGTAGGCATCTGCAGCACCGTCTTCTCGCCTATTCAAGCTGGCCACCCTAGCACCCTCGCCACTTCTTCTTTCCGGTTGTTTTCAATTTTTTCTCTCTCTTTTTCTACTTCTACTTCTACTTCTCCTCCTCTTTCTCTCCTTCTCCTGCTAATTCTAGCCTATATGCCTGATACTCGCTCCCCTTCATGCCGTCCCCACCTAGCTCTCTTTTTTCTTCTCCACCTCCCCAAGGAAAACTGCAAGCCCCGCCCACCTCACACCAGCCTGCCGCCTGCACGCTGCTGCCTTTCCACATTGCAACGCTGCGCACTTCTCTCAGCACAGCCAGCACAAGGGTCAGGCAGGCAATGCAAGCCAGCTCTCTCTTCCTTCGCTTTCCACACCAGCCCCAATGCCACAACTTGCATTCATGCGGCGCCTTCAGGCTAGGAGAACGTCCTGCCGACACACTGGCTTGCGGCCACACGGGCCAGCTGGCGGGCCCATCAAAGTGCAGCACGCCAAGGCACCCAACCGTGCTGCGTTGCAAAGGCCCGGCAAAGCTGCAGCAGCTGAATGGCCCGACCAAGCCGCCTGCCTGAGTTGAGCCCGCAGGCAAGTGTTGGGAGGAATGGCGAGGACGCAGAGAGCAGCAAAAGGTTGGCCTGCCTCTGGTGTGGAGAGTGCTTGGCGTGAGCAGTCTCTGCTGGCCGCAAAAGCCTACTGCACCTGGTATTCCCAGGCGGTCTCCCATCCAAGTACTAACCAGGCCTGAGTCTGCTTAGCTTCCGAGATCAGACGAGATCGGGCGTTTTCACACTAGTATGGCCGTAGGCATCTGCAGCACCGTCTTCTCGCCTATTCAAGTTGGCCACCCTAGCACCCTCGCCACTTCTTCTTTCCGGTTGTTTTCAATTTTTTCTCTCTCTTTTTCTACTTCTACTTCTACTTCTCCTCCTCTTTCTCTCCTTCTCCTGCTAATTCTAGCCTATATGCCTGATACTCGCTCCCCTTCATGCCGTCCCCACCTAGCTCTCTTTTTTCTTCTCCACCTCCCCAAGGAAAACTGCAAGCCCCGCCCACCTCACACCAGCCTGCCGCCTGCACGCTGCTGCCTTTCCACATTGCAACGCTGCGCACTTCTCTCAGCACAGCCAGCACAAGGGTCAGGCAGGCAATGCAAGCCAGCTCTCTCTTCTTTCGCTTTCCACACCAGCCCCAATGCCACAACTTGCATTCATGCGGCGCCTTCAGGCTAGGAGAACGTCCTGCCGACACACTGGCTTGCGGCCACACGGGCCAGCTGGCGGGCCCATCAAAGTGCAGCACGCCAAGGCAACTAACCGTGCTGCGTTGCAAAGGCCCGGCAAAGCTGCAGCAGCTGAATGGCCCGACCAAGCCGCCTGCCTGAGTTGAGCCCGCAGGCAAGTGTTGGGAGGAATGGCGAGGACGCAGAGAGCAGCAAAAGGTTGGCCTGCCTCTGGTGTGGAGAGTGCTTGGCGTGAGCAGTCTCTGCTGGCCGCAAAAGCCTACTGCACCTGGTATTCCCAGGCGGTCTCCCATCCAAGTACTAACCAGGCCTGAGTCTGCTTAGCTTCCGAGATCAGACGAGATCAGGCCTTTTCAGACTAGCATGGCCATAGGCATCTGCAGAACCGTCTTCTCACCTATTCAAGCTGGCCACGCTAGCACCCTCGCCACTTCTTCTTTCCGGTTGTTTTCAATTTTTTCTCTCTCTTTTTCTACTTCTACTTCTACTTCTCCTCCTCTTTCTCTCCTTCACCTGCTAATTCTAGCCTATATGCCTGATACGCGCTCCCCTTCATGCCGTCCCCACCTAGCTCTCTTTTTTCTTCTCCACCTCCCCAAGGAAAACTGCAAGCCCCGCCCATCTCACACCAGCCTGCCGCCTGCACGCTGCTGCCTTTCCACATTGCAACGCTGCGCACTTCTCTCAGCACAGCCAGCACAAGGGTCAGGCAGGCAATGCAAGCCAGCTCTCTCTTCCTTCGCTTTCCACACCAGCCCCAATGCCACAACTTGCATTCATGCGGCGCCTTCAGGCTAGGAGAGAGAACGTCCTGCCGACACACTGGCTTGCGGCCACACGGGCCAGCTGGCGTGCCCATCAAAGTGCAGCACGCCAAGGCACACAACCGTGCTGCGTTGCAAAGGCCCGGCAAAGCTGCAGCAGCTGAATGGCCCGACCAAGCCGCCTGCCTGAGTTGAGCCCGCAGGCAAGTGTTGGGAGGAATGGCGAGGACGCAGAGAGCAGCAAAAGGTTGGCCTGCCTCTGGTGTGGAGAGTGCTTGGCGTGAGCAGTCTCTGCTGGCCGCAAAAGCCTACTGCACCTGGTATTCCCAGGCGGTCTCCCATCCAAGTACTAACCAGGCCTGAGTCTGCTTAGCTTCCGAGATCAGACGAGATCGGGCGTTTTCACACTAGTATGGCCGTAGGCATCTGCAGCACCGTCTTCTCGCCTATTCAAGTTGGCCACCCTAGCACCCTCGCCACTTCTTCTTTCCGGTTGTTTTCAATTTTTTCTCTCTCTTTTTCTACTTCTACTTCTACTTCTCCTCCTCTTTCTCTCCTTCTCCTGCTAATTCTAGCCTATATGCCTGATACTCGCTCCCCTTCATGCCGTCCCCACCTAGCTCTCTTTTTTCTTCTCCACCTCCCCAAGGAAAACTGCAAGCCCCGCCCACCTCACACCAGCCTGCCGCCTGCACGCTGCTGCCTTTCCACATTGCAACGCTGCGCACTTCTCTCAGCACAGCCAGCACAAGGGTCAGGCAGGCAATGCAAGCCAGCTCTCTCTTCTTTCGCTTTCCACACCAGCCCCAATGCCACAACTTGCATTCATGCGGCGCCTTCAGGCTAGGAGAACGTCCTGCCGACACACTGGCTTGCGGCCACACGGGCCAGCTGGCGGGCCCATCAAAGTGCAGCACGCCAAGGCAACTAACCGTGCTGCGTTGCAAAGGCCCGGCAAAGCTGCAGCAGCTGAATGGCCCGACCAAGCCGCCTGCCTGAGTTGAGCCCGCAGGCAAGTGTTGGGAGGAATGGCGAGGACGCAGAGAGCAGCAAAAGGTTGGCCTGCCTCTGGTGTGGAGAGTGCTTGGCGTGAGCAGTCTCTGCTGGCCGCAAAAGCCTACTGCACCTGGTATTCCCAGGCGGTCTCCCATCCAAGTACTAACCAGGCCTGAGTCTGCTTAGCTTCCGAGATCAGACGAGATCAGGCCTTTTCAGACTAGTATGGCCATAGGCATCTGCAGAACCGTCTTCTCACCTATTCAAGCTGGCCACGCTAGCACCCTCGCCACTTCTTCTTTCCGGTTGTTTTCAATTTTTTCTCTCTCTTTTTCTACTTCTACTTCTACTTCTCCTCCTCTTTCTCTCCTTCACCTGCTAATTCTAGCCTATATGCCTGATACGCGCTCCCCTTCATGCCGTCCCCACCTAGCTCTCTTTTTTCTTCTCCACCTCCCCAAGGAAAACTGCAAGCCCCGCCCATCTCACACCAGCCTGCCGCCTGCACGCTGCTGCCTTTCCACATTGCAACGCTGCGCACTTCTCTCAGCACAGCCAGCACAAGGGTCAGGCAGGCAATGCAAGCCAGCTCTCTCTTCCTTCGCTTTCCACACCAGCCCCAATGCCACAACTTGCATTCATGCGGCGCCTTCAGGCTAGGAGAGAGAACGTCCTGCCGACACACTGGCTTGCGGCCACACGGGCCAGCTGGCGTGCCCATCAAAGTGCAGCACGCCAAGGCACACAACCGTGCTGCGTTGCAAAGGCCCGGCAAAGCTGCAGCAGCTGAATGGCCCGACCAAGCCGCCTGCCTGAGTTGAGCCCGCAGGCAAGTGTTGGGAGGAATGGCGAGGACGCAGAGAGCAGCAAAAGGTTGGCCTGCCTCTGGTGTGAAGAGTGCTTGGCGTGAGCAGTCTCTGCTGGCCGCAAAAGCCTACTGCACCTGGTATTCCCAGGCGGTCTCCCATCAAAGTACTAACCAGGCCTGAGTCTGCTTAGCTTCCGAGATCAGACGAGATCGGGCGTTTTCACACTAGTATGGCCGTAGGCATCTGCAGCACCGTCTTCTCGCCTATTCAAGCTGGCCACCCTAGCACCCTCGCCACTTCTTCTTTCCGGTTGTTTTCAATTTTTTCTCTCTCTTTTTCTACTTCTACTTCTACTTCTCCTCCTCTTTCTCTCCTTCACCTGCTAATTCTAGCCTATATGCCTGATACGCGCTCCCCTTCATGCCGTCCCCACCTAGCTCTCTTTTTTCTTCTCCACCTCCCCAAGGAAAACTGCAAGCCCCGCCCATCTCACACCAGCCTGCCGCCTGCACGCTGCTGCCTTTCCACATTGCAACGCTGCGCACTTCTCTCAGCACAGCCAGCACAAGGGTCAGGCAGGCAATGCAAGCCAGCTCTCTCTTCCTTCGCTTTCCACACCAGCCCCAATGCCACAACTTGCATTCATGCGGCGCCTTCAGGCTAGGAGAGAGAACGTCCTGCCGACACACTGGCTTGCGGCCACACGGGCCAGCTGGCGTGCCCATCAAAGTGCAGCACGCCAAGGCACACAACCGTGCTGCGTTGCAAAGGCCCGGCAAAGCTGCAGCAGCTGAATGGCCCGACCAAGCCGCCTGCCTGAGTTGAGCCCGCAGGCAAGTGTTGGGAGGAATGGCGAGGACGCAGAGAGCAGCAAAAGGTTGGCCTGCTTCTGGTGTGGAGAGTGCTTGGCGTGAGCAGTCTCTGCTGGCCGCAAAAGCCTACTGCACCTGGTATTCCCAGGCGGTCTCCCATCCAAGTACTAACCAGGCCTGAGTCTGCTTAGCTTCCGAGATCAGACGAGATCGGGCGTTTTCACACTAGTATGGCCGTAGGCATCTGCAGCACCGTCTTCTCGCCTATTCAAGCTGGCCACCCTAGCACCCTCGCCACTTCTTCTTTCCGGTTGTTTTCAATTTTTTCTCTCTCTTTTTCTACTTCTACTTCTACTTCTCCTCCTCTTTCTCTCCTTCTCCTGCTAATTCTAGCCTATATGCCTGATACTCGCTCCCCTTCATGCCGTCCCCACCTAGCTCTCTTTTTTCTTCTCCACCTCCCCAAGGAAAACTGCAAGCCCCGCCCACCTCACACCAGCCTGCCGCCTGCACGCTGCTGCCTTTCCACATTGCAACGCTGCGCACTTCTCTCAGCACAGCCAGCACAAGGGTCAGGCAGGCAATGCAAGCCAGCTCTCTCTTCCTTCGCTTTCCACACCAGCCCCAATGCCACAACTTGCATTCATGCGGCGCCTTCAGGCTAGGAGAGAGAACGTCCTGCCGACACACTGGCTTGCGGCCACACGGGCCAGCTGGCGTGCCCATCAAAGTGCAGCACGCCAAGGCACACAACCGTGCTGCGTTGCAAAGGCCCGGCAAAGCTGCAGCAGCTGAATGGCCCGACCAAGCCGCCTGCCTGAGTTGAGCCCGCAGGCAAGTGTTGGGAGGAATGGCGAGGACGCAGAGAGCAGCAAAAGGTTGGCCTGCCTCTGGTGTGGAGAGTGCTTGGCGTGAGCAGTCACTGCTGGCCGCAAAAGCCTACTGCACCTGGTATTCCCAGGCGGTCTCCCATCCAAGTACTAACCAGGCCTGAGTCTGCTTAGCTTCCGAGATCAGACGAGATCGGGCGTTTTCAGACTAGTATGGCCGTAGGCATCTGCAGCACCGTCTTCTCGCCTATTCAAGCTGGCCACCCTAGCACCCTCGCCACTTCTTCTTTCCGGTTGTTTTCAATTTTTTCTCTCTCTTTTTCTACTTCTACTTCTACTTCTCCTCCTCTTTCTCTCCTTCTCCTGCTAATTCTAGCCTATATGCCTGATACTCGCTCCCCTTCATGCCGTCCCCACCTAGGTCTCTTTTTTCTTCTCCACCTCCCCAAGGAAAACTGCAAGCCCCGCCCATCTCACACCAGCCTGCCGCCTGCACGCTGCTGCCTTTCCACATTGCAACGCTGCGCACTTCTCTCAGCACAGCCAGCACAAGGGTCAGGCAGGCAATGCAAGCCAGCTCTCTCTTCCTTCGCTTTCCACACCAGCCCCAATGCCACAACTTGCATTCATGCGGCGCCTTCAGGCTAGGAGAGAGAACGTCCTGCCGACACACTGGCTTGCGGCCACACGGGCCAGCTGGCGTGCCCATCAAAGTGCAGCACGCCAAGGCACACAACCGTGCTGCGTTGCAAAGGCCCGGCAAAGCTGCAGCAGCTGAATGGCCCGACCAAGCCGCCTGCCTGAGTTGAGCCCGCAGGCAAGTGTTGGGAGGAATGGCGAGGACGCAGAGAGCAGCAAAAGGTTGGCCTGCCTCTGGTGTGGAGAGTGCTTGGCGTGAGCAGTCTCTGCTGGCCGCAAAAGCCGACTGCACCTGGTATTCCCAGGCGGTCTCCCATCCAAGTACTAACCAGGCCTGAGTCTGCTTAGCTTCCGAGATCAGACGAGATCGGGCGTTTTCACACTAGTATGGCCGTAGGCATCTGCAGCACCGTCTTCTCGCCTATTCAAGCTGGCCACCCTAGCACCCTCGCCACTTCTTCTTTCCGGTTGTTTTCAATTTTTTCTCTCTCTTTTTCTACTTCTACTTCTACTTCTCCTCCTCTTTCTCTCCTTCTCCTGCTAATTCTAGCCTATATGCCTGATACTCGCTCCCCTTCATGCCGTCCCCACCTAGCTCTCTTTTTTCTTCTCCACCTCCCCAAGGAAAACTGCAAGCCCCGCCCACCTCACACCAGCCTGCCGCCTGCACGCTGCTGCCTTTCCACATTGCAACGCTGCGCACTTCTCTCAGCACAGCCAGCACAAGGGTCAGGCAGGCAATGCAAGCCAGCTCTCTCTTCCTTCGCTTTCCACACCAGCCCCAATGCCACAACTTGCATTCATGCGGCGCCTTCAGGCTAGGAGAGAGAACGTCCTGCCGACACACTGGCTTGCGGCCACACGGGCCAGCTGGCGTGCCCATCAAAGTGCAGCACGCCAAGGCACACAACCGTGCTGCGTTGCAAAGGCCCGGCAAAGCTGCAGCAGCTGAATGGCCCGACCAAGCCGCCTGCCTGAGTTGAGCCCGCAGGCAAGTGTTGGGAGGAATGGCGAGGACGCAGAGAGCAGCAAAAGGTTGGCCTGCCTCTGGTGTGGAGAGTGCTTGGCGTGAGCAGTCACTGCTGGCCGCAAAAGCCTACTGCACCTGGTATTCCCAGGCGGTCTCCCATCCAAGTACTAACCAGGCCTGAGTCTGCTTAGCTTCCGAGATCAGACGAGATCCGGCGTTTTCAGGCTAGTATGGCCGTAGGCATCTGCAGCACCGTCTTCTCGCCTATTCAAGCTGGCCACCCTAGCACCCTCGCCACTTCTTCTTTCCGGTTGTTTTCAATTTTTTCTCTCTCTTTTTCTACTTCTACTTCTACTTCTCCTCCTCTTTCTCTCCTTCTCCTGCTAATTCTAGCCTATATGCCTGATACTCGCTCCCCTTCATGCCGTCCCCACCTAGGTCTCTTTTTTCTTCTCCACCTCCCCAAGGAAAACTGCAAGCCCCGCCCACCTCACACCAGCCTGCCGCCTGCACGCTGCTGCCTTTCCACATTGCAACGCTGCGCACTTCTCTCAGCACAGCCAGCACAAGGGTCAGGCAGGCAATGCAAGCCAGCTCTCTCTTCCTTCGCTTTCCACACCAGCCCCAATGCCACAACTTGCATTCATGCGGCGCCTTCAGGCTAGGAGAACGTCCTGCCGACACACTGGCTTGCGGCCACACGGGCCAGCTGGCGGGCCCATCAAAGTGCAGCACGCCAAGGCAACCAACCGTGCTGCGTTGCAAAGGTCCGGCAAAGCTGCAGCAGCTGAATGGCCCGACCAAGCCGCCTGCCTGAGTTGAGCCCGCAGGCAAGTGTTGGGAGGAATGGCGAGGACGCAGATAGCAGCAAAAGGTTGGCCTGCCTCTGGTGTGGAGAGTGCTTGGCGTGAGCAGTCTCTGCTGGCCGCAAAAGCCTACTGCACCTGGTATTCCCAGGCGGTCTCCCATCGAATTACTAACCAGACCTGAGTCTGCTTAGCTTCCGAGATCAGACGAGATAGGGCGTTTTCAGACTAGCATGGCCATAGGCATCTGCAGCACCGTCTTCTCGCCTATTCAAGCTGGCCACCCTAGCACCCTCACCACTTCTTCTTTCCGGTTGTTTTCAATTTTTTCTCTCTCTTATTCTACTTCTACTTCTACTTCTCCTCCTCTTTCTCTCCTTCTCCTGCTAATTCTAGCCTATATGCCTGATACTCGCTCCCCTTCATGCCGTCCCCACCTGGCTCTCTTTTTTCTTCTCCACCTCCCCAAGGAAAACTGCAAGCCCCGCCCACCTCACACCAGCCTGCCGCCTGCACGCTGCTGCCTTTCCACATTGCAACGCTGCGCACTTCTCTCAGCACAGCCAGCACAAGGGTCAGGCAGGCAATGCAAGCCAGCTCTCTCTTCCTTCGCTTTCCACACCAGCCCCAATGCCACAACTTGCATTCATGCGGCGCCTTCAGGCTAGGAGAACGTCCTGCCGACACACTGGCTTGCGGCCACACGGGCCAGCTGGCGGGCCCATCAAAGTGCAGCACGCCAAGGCAACCAACCGTGCTGCGTTGCAAAGGTCCGGCAAAGCTGCAGCAGCTGAATGGCCCGACCAAGCCGCCTGCCTGAGTTGAGCCCGCAGGCAAGTGTTGGGAGGAATGGCGAGGACGCAGAGAGCAGCAAAAGGTTGGCCTGCCTCTGGTGTGGAGAGTGCTTGGCGTGAGCAGTCTCTGCTGGCCGCAAAAGCCTACTGCACCTGGTATTCCCAGGCGGTCTCCCATCCAATTACTAACCAGACCTGAGTCTGCTTAGCTTCCGAGATCAGACGAGATAGGGCGTTTTCAGACTAGCATGGCCATAGGCATCTGCAGCACCGTCTTCTCACCTATTCAAGCTGGCCACGCTAGCACCCTCGCAACTTCTTCTTTCCGGTTGTTTTCAATTTTTTCTCTCTCTTTTTCTACTTCTACTTCTACTTCTCCTCCTCTTTCTCTCCTTCTCCTGCTAATTCTAGCCTATATGCCTGATACTCGCTCCCCTTCATGCCGTCCCCACCTAGCTCTCTTTTTTCTTCTCCACCTCCCCAAGGAAAACTGCAAGCCCCGCCCACCTCACACCAGCCTGCCGCCTGCACGCTGCTGCCTTTCCACATTGCAACGCTGCGCACTTCTCTCAGCACAGCCAGCACAAGGGTCAGGCAGGCAATGCAAGCCAGCTCTCTCTTCCTTCGCTTTCCACACCAGCCCCAATGCCACAACTTGCATTCATGCGGCGCCTTCAGGCTAGGAGAACGTCCTGCCGACACACTGGCTTGCGGCCACACGGGCCAGCTGGCTGGCCCATCAAAGTGCAGCACGCCAAGGCAACTAACCGTGCTGCGTTGCAAAGGCCCGGCAAAGCTGCAGCAGCTGAATGGCCCGACCAAGCCGCCTGCCTGAGTTGAGCCCGCAGGCAAGTGTTGGGAGGAATGGCGAGGACGCAGAGAGCAGCAAAAGGTTGGCCTGCCTCTGGTGTGGAGAGTGCTTGGCGTGAGCAGTCTCTGCTGGCCGCAAAAGCCTACTGCACCTGGTATTCCCAGGCGGTCTCCCATCCAAGTACTAACCAGGCCTGAGTCTGCTTAGCTTCCGAGATCAGACGAGATCAGGCCTTTTCAGACTAGTATGGCCATAGGCATCTGCAGCACCGTCTTCTCACCTATTCAAGCTGGCCACGCTAGCACCCTCGCCACTTCTTCTTTCCGGTTGTTTTCAATTTTTTCTCTCTCTTTTTCTACTTCTACTTCTACTTCTCCTCCTCTTTCTCTCCTTCACCTGCTAATTCTAGCCTATATGCCTGATACGCGCTCCCCTTCATGCCGTCCCCACCTAGCTCTCTTTTTTCTTCTCCACCTCCCCAAGGAAAACTGCAAGCCCCGCCCATCTCACACCAGCCTGCCGCCTGCA
This sequence comes from Scyliorhinus torazame, assembly GCF_047496885.1. Taxonomy (NCBI): domain Eukaryota; kingdom Metazoa; phylum Chordata; class Chondrichthyes; order Carcharhiniformes; family Scyliorhinidae; genus Scyliorhinus; species Scyliorhinus torazame. The sequence goes on from NW_027307973.1 coordinate 159,560, forward strand.
CGCTGCTGCCTTTCCACATTGCAACGCTGCGCACTTCTCTCAGCACAGCCAGCACAAGGGTCAGGCAGGCAATGCAAGCCAGCTCTCTCTTCCTTCGCTTTCCACACCAGCCCCAATGCCACAACTTGCATTCATGCGGCGCCTTCAGGCTAGGAGAGAGAACGTCCTGCCGACACACTGGCTTGCGGCCACACGGGCCAGCTGGCGTGCCCATCAAAGTGCAGCACGCCAAGGCACCCAACCGTGCTGCGTTGCAAAGGCCCGGCAAAGCTGCAGCAGCTGAATGGCCCGACCAAGCCGCCTGCCTGAGTTGAGCCCGCAGGCAAGTGTTGGGAGGAATGGCGAGGACGCAGAGAGCAGCAAAAGGTTGGCCTGCCTCTGGTGTGGAGAGTGCTTGGCGTGAGCAGTCTCTGCTGGCCGCAAAAGCCTACTGCACCTGGTATTCCCAGGCGGTCTCCCATCCAAGTACTAACCAGGCCTGAGTCTGCTTAGCTTCCGAGATCAGACGAGATCGGGCGTTTTCAGACTAGTATGGCCGTAGGCATCTGCAGCACCGTCTTCTCGCCTATTCAAGCCGGCCACCCTAGCACCCTCGCCACTTCTTCTTTCCGGTTGTTTTCAATTTTTTCTCTCTCTTTTTCTACTTCTACTTCTACTTCTCCTCCTCTTTCTCTCCTTCTCCTGCTAATTCTAGCCTATATGCCTGATACTCGCTCCCCTTCATGCCGTCCCCACCTAGCTCTCTTTTTTCTTCTCCACCTCCCCAAGGAAAACTGCAAGCCCCGCCCACCTCACACCAGCCTGCCGCCTGCACGCTGCTGCCTTTCCACATTGCAACGCTGCGCACTTCTCTCAGCACAGCCAGCACAAGGGTCAGGCAGGCAATGCAAGCCAGCTCTCTCTTCCTTCGCTTTCCACACCAGCCCCAATGCCACAACTTGCATTCATGCGGCGCCTTCAGGCTAGGAGAGAGAACGTCCTGCCGACACACTGGCTTGCGGCCACACGGGCCAGCTGGCGTGCCCATCAAAGTGCAGCATGCCAAGGCACACAACCGTGCTGCGTTGCAAAGGCCCGGCAAAGCTGCAGCAGCTGAATGGCCCGACCAAGCCGCCTGCCTGAGTTGAGCCCGCAGGCAAGTGTTGGGAGGAATGGCGAGGACGCAGAGAGCAGCAAAAGGTTGGCCTGCCTCTGGTGTGGAGAGTGCTTGGCGTGAGCAGTCACTGCTGGCCGCAAAAGCCTACTGCACCTGGTATTCCCAGGCGGTCTCCCATCCAAGTACTAACCAGGCCTGAGTCTGCTTAGCTTCCGAGATCAGACGAGATCGGGCGTTTTCAGACTAGTATGGCCGTAGGCATCTGCAGCACCGTCTTCTCGCCTATTCAAGCTGGCCACCCTAGCACCCTCGCCACTTCTTCTTTCCGGTTGTTTTCAATTTTTTCTCTCTCTTTTTCTACTTCTACTTCTACTTCTCCTCCTCTTTCTCTCCTTCTCCTGCTAATTCTAGCCTATATGCCTGATACTCGCTCCCCTTCATGCCGTCCCCACCTAGCTCTCTTTTTTCTTCTCCACCTCCCCAAGGAAAACTGCAAGCCCCGCCCACCTCACACCAGCCTGCCGCCTGCACGCTGCTGCCTTTCCACATTGCAACGCTGCGCACTTCTCTCAGCACAGCCAGCACAAGGGTCAGGCAGGCAATGCAAGCCAGCTCTCTCTTCCTTCGCTTTCCACACCAGCCCCAATGCCACAACTTGCATTCATGCGGCGCCTTCAGGCTAGGAGAGAGAACGTCCTGCCGACACACTGGCTTGCGGCCACACGGGCCAGCTGGCGTGCCCATCAAAGTGCAGCATGCCAAGGCACACAACCGTGCTGCGTTGCAAAGGCCCGGCAAAGCTGCAGCAGCTGAATGGCCCGACCAAGCCGCCTGCCTGAGTTGAGCCCGCAGGCAAGTGTTGGGAGGAATGGCGAGGACGCAGAGAGCAGCAAAAGGTTGGCCTGCCTCTGGTGTGGAGAGTGCTTGGCGTGAGCAGTCACTGCTGGCCGCAAAAGCCTACTGCACCTGGTATTCCCAGGCGGTCTCCCATCCAAGTACTAACCAGGCCTGAGTCTGCTTAGCTTCCGAGATCAGACGAGATCGGGCGTTTTCAGACTAGTATGGCCGTAGGCATCTGCAGCACCGTCTTCTCGCCTATTCAAGCTGGCCACCCTAGCACCCTCGCCACTTCTTCTTTCCGGTTGTTTTCAATTTTTTCTCTCTCTTTTTCTACTTCTACTTCTACTTCTCCTCCTCTTTCTCTCCTTCTCCTGCTAATTCTAGCCTATATGCCTGATACTCGCTCCCCTTCATGCCGTCCCCACCTAGCTCTCTTTTTTCTTCTCCACCTCCCCAAGGAAAACTGCAAGCCCCGCCCACCTCACACCAGCCTGCCGCCTGCACGCTGCTGCCTTTCCACATTGCAACGCTGCGCACTTCTCTCAGCACAGCCAGCACAAGGGTCAGGCAGGCAATGCAAGCCAGCTCTCTCTTCCTTCGCTTTCCACACCAGCCCCAATGCCACAACTTGCATTCATGCGGCGCCTTCAGGCTAGGAGAACGTCCTGCCGACACACTGGCTTGCGGCCACACGGGCCAGCTGGCGGGCCCATCAAAGTGCAGCACGCCAAGGCACACAACCGTGCTGCGTTGCAAAGGCCCGGCAAAGCTGCAGCAGCTGAATGGCCCGACCAAGCCGCCTGCCTGAGTTGAGCCCGCAGGCTAGTGTTGGGAGGAATGGCGAGGACGCAGAGAGCAGCAAAAGGTTGGCCTGCCTCTGGTGTGGAGAGTGCTTGGCGTGAGCAGTCTCTGCTGGCCGCAAAAGCCTACTGCACCTGGTATTCCCAGGCGGTCTCCCATCCAAGTACTAACCAGGCCTGAGTCTGCTTAGCTTCCGAGATCAGACGAGATCGGGCGTTTTCAGACGAGATCGGGCGTTTTCAGACTAGTATGGCCGTAGGCATCTGCAGCACCGTCTTCTCGCCTATTCAAGCTGGCCACCCTAGCACCCTCGCCACTTCTTCTTTCCGGTTGTTTTCAATTTTTTCTCTCTCTTTTTCTACTTCTACTTCTACTTCTCCTCCTCTTTCTCTCCTTCTCCTGCTAATTCTAGCCTATATGCCTGATACTCGCTCCCCTTCATGCCATCCCCACCGAGCTCTCTTTTTTCTTCTCCACCTCCTCAAGGAAAACTGCAAGCCCCGCCTACCTCACACCAGCCTGCCGCCTGCACGCTGCTGCCTTTCCACATTGCAACGCTGCGCACTTCTCTCAGCACAGCCAGCACAAGGGTCAGGCAGGCAATGCAAGCCAGCTCTCTCTTCCTTCGCTTTCCACACCAGCCCCAATGCCACAACTTGCATTCATGCGGCGCCTTCAGGCTAGGAGAGAGAACGTCCTGCCGACACACTGGCTTGCGGCCACACGGGCCAGCTGGCGTGCCCATCAAAGTGCAGCACGCCAAGGCACACAACCGTGCTGCGTTGCAAAGGCCCGGCAAAGCTGCAGCAGCTGAATGGCCCGACCAAGCCGCCTGCCTGAGTTGAGCCCGCAGGCAAGTGTTGGGAGGAATGGCGAGGACGCAGAGAGCAGCAAAAGGTTGGCCTGCCTCTGGTGTGGAGAGTGCTTGGCGTGAGCAGTCACTGCTGGCCGCAAAAGCCTACTGCACCTGGTATTCCCAGGCGGTCTCCCATCCAAGTACTAACCAGGCCTGAGTCTGCTTAGCTTCCGAGATCAGACGAGATCGGGCGTTTTCAGACTAGTATGGCCGTAGGCATCTGCAGCACCGTCTTCTCGCCTATTCAAGCTGGCCACCCTAGCACCCTCGCCACTTCTTCTTTCCGGTTGTTTTCAATTTTTTCTCTCTCTTTTTCTACTTCTACTTCTACTTCTCCTCCTCTTTCTCTCCTTCTCCTGCTAATTCTAGCCTATATGCCTGATACTCGCTCCCCTTCATGCCGTCCCCACCTAGCTCTCTTTTTTCTTCTCCACCTCCCCAAGGAAAACTGCAAGCCCCGCCCACCTCACACCAGCCTGCCGCCTGCACGCTGCTGCCTTTCCACATTGCAACGCTGCGCACTTCTCCCAGCACAGCCAGCACAAGGGTCAGGCAGGCAATGCAAGCCAGCTCTCTCTTCCTTCGCTTTCCACACCAGCCCCAATGCCACAACTTGCATTCATACGGCGCCTTCAGGCTAGGAGAACGTCCTGCCGACACACTGGCTTGCGGCCACACGGGCCAGCTGGCGGGCCCATCAAAGTGCAGCACGCCAAGGCACCCAACCGTGCTGCGTTGCAAAGGCCCGGCAAAGCTGCAGCAGCTGAATGGCCCGACCAAGCCGCCTGCCTGAGTTGAGCCCGCAGGCAAGTGTTGGGAGGAATGGCGAGGACGCAGAGAGCAGCAAAAGGTTGGCCTGCCTCTGGTGTGGAGAGTGCTTGGCGTGAGCAGTCTCTGCTGGCCGCAAAAGCCTACTGCACCTGGTATTCCCAGGCGGTCTCCCATCCAAGTACTAACCAGGCCTGAGTCTGCTTAGCTTCCGAGATCAGACGAGATCGGGCGTTTTCAGACTAGTATGGCCGTAGGCATCTGCAGCACCGTCTTCTCGCCTATTCAAGTTGGCCACCCTAGCACCCTCGCCACTTCTTCTTTCCGGTTGTTTTCAATTTTTTCTCTCTCTTTTTCTACTTCTACTTCTACTTCTCCTCCTCTTTCTCTCCTTCTCCTGCTAATTCTAGCCTATATGCCTGATACTCGCTCCCCTTCATGCCGTCCCCACCTAGCTCTCTTTTTTCTTCTCCACCTCCCCAAGGAAAACTGCAAGCCCCGCCCACCTCACACCAGCCTGCCGCCTGCACGCTGCTGCCTTTCCACATTGCAACGCTGCGCACTTCTCTCAGCACAGCCAGCACAAGGGTCAGGCAGGCAATGCAAGCCAGCTCTCTCTTCCTTCGCTTTCCACACCAGCCCCAATGCCACAACTTGCATTCATGCGGCGCCTTCAGGCTAGGAGAGAGAACGTCCTGCCGACACACTGGCTTGCGGCCACACGGGCCAGCTGGCGTGCCCATCAAAGTGCAGCACGCCAAGGCACACAACCGTGCTGCGTTGCAAAGGCCCGGCAAAGCTGCAGCAGCTGAATGGCCCGACCAAGCCGCCTGCCTGAGTTGAGCCCGCAGGCAAGTGTTGGGAGGAATGGCGAGGACGCAGAGAGCAGCAAAAGGTTGGCCTGCCTCTGGTGTGGAGAGTGCTTGGCGTGAGCAGTCACTGCTGGCCGCAAAAGCCTACTGCACCTGGTATTCCCAGGCGGTCTCCCATCCAAGTACTAACCAGGCCTGAGTCTGCTTAGCTTCCGAGATCAGACGAGATCGGGCGTTTTCACACTAGTATGGCCGTAGGCATCTGCAGCACCGTCTTCTCGCCTATTCAAGCTGGCCACCCTAGCACCCTCGCCACTTCTTCTTTCCGGTTGTTTTCAATTTTTTCTCTCTCTTTTTCTACTTCTACTTCTACTTCTCCTCCTCTTTCTCTCCTTCTCCTGCTAATTCTAGCCTATATGCCTGATACTCGCTCCCCTTCAAGCCGTCCCCACCTAGCTCTCTTTTTTCTTCTCCACCTCCCCAAGGAAAACTGCAAGCCCCGCCCACCTCACACCAGCCTGCCGCCTGCACGCTGCTGCCTTTCCACATTGCAACGCTGCGCACTTCTCTCAGCACAGCCAGCACAAGGGTCAGGCAGGCAATGCAAGCCAGCTCTCTCTTCCTTCGCTTTCCACACCTGCCCCAATGCCACAACTTGCATTCATGCGGCGCCTTCAGGCTAGGAGAGAGAACGTCCTGCCGACACACTGGCTTGCGGCCACACGGGCCAGCTGGCGTGCCCATCAAAGTGCAGCACGCCAAGGCACACAACCGTGCTGCGTTGCAAAGGCCCGGCAAAGCTGCAGCAGCTGAATGGCCCGACCAAGCCGCCTGCCTGAGTTGAGCCCGCAGGCAAGTGTTGGGAGGAATGGCGAGGACGCAGAGAGCAGCAAAAGGTTGGCCTGCCTCTGGTGTGGAGAGTGCTTGGCGTGAGCAGTCTCTGCTGGCCGCAAAAGCCTACTGCACTTGGTATTCCCAGGCGGTCTCCCATCCAAGTACTAACCAGGCCTGAGTCTGCTTAGCTTCCGAGATCAGACGAGATCGGGCGTTTTCAGACTAGTATGGCCGTAGGCATCTGCAGCACCGTCTTCTCGCCTATTCAAGCTGGCCACCCTAGCACCCTCGCCACTTCTTCTTTCCGGTTGTTTTCAATTTTTTCTCTCTCTTTTTCTACTTCTACTTCTACTTCTCCTCCTCTTTCTCTCCTTCTCCTGCTAATTCTAGCCTATATGCCTGATACTCGCTCCCCTTCATGCCGTCCCCACCTAGCTCTCTTTTTTCTTCTCCACCTCCCCAAGGAAAACTGCAAGCCCCGCCCACCTCACACCAGCCTGCCGCCTGCACGCTGCTGCCTTTCCACATTGCAACGCTGCGCACTTCTCTCAGCACAGCCAGCACAAGGGTCAGGCAGGCAATGCAAGCCAGCTCTCTCTTCTTTCGCTTTCCACACCAGCCCCAATGCCACAACTTGCATTCATGCGGCGCCTTCAGGCTAGGAGAACGTCCTGCCGACACACTGGCTTGCGGCCACACGGGCCAGCTGGCGGGCCCATCAAAGTGCAGCACGCCAAGGCAACTAACCGTGCTGCGTTGCAAAGGCCCGGCAAAGCTGCAGCAGCTGAATGGCCCGACCAAGCCGCCTGCCTGAGTTGAGCCCGCAGGCAAGTGTTGGGAGGAATGGCGAGGACGCAGAGAGCAGCAAAAGGTTGGCCTGCCTCTGGTGTGGAGAGTGCTTGGCGTGAGCAGTCTCTGCTGGCCGCAAAAGCCTACTGCACCTGGTATTCCCAGGCGGTCTCCCATCCAAGTACTAACCAGGCCTGAGTCTGCTTAGCTTCCGAGATCAGGCCTTTTCAGACTAGTATGGCCATAGGCATCTGCAGAACCGTCTTCTCACCTATTCAAGCTGGCCACGCTAGCACCCTCGCCACTTCTTCTTTCCGGTTGTTTTCAATTTTTTCTCTCTCTTTTTCTACTTCTACTTCTACTTCTCCTCCTCTTTCTCTCCTTCACCTGCTAATTCTAGCCTATATGCCTGATACGCGCTCCCCTTCATGCCGTCCCCACCTAGCTCTCTTTTTTCTTCTCCACCTCCCCAAGGAAAACTGCAAGCCCCGCCCATCTCACACCAGCCTGCCGCCTGCACGCTGCTGCCTTTCCACATTGCAACGCTGCGCACTTCTCTCAGCACAGCCAGCACAAGGGTCAGGCAGGCAATGCAAGCCAGCTCTCTCTTCCTTCGCTTTCCACACCAGCCCCAATGCCACAACTTGCATTCATGCGGCGCCTTCAGGCTAGGAGAGAGAACGTCCTGCCGACACACTGGCTTGCGGCCACACGGGCCAGCTGGCGTGCCCATCAAAGTGCAGCACGCCAAGGCACACAACCGTGCTGCGTTGCAAAGGCCCGGCAAAGCTGCAGCAGCTGAATGGCCCGACCAAGCCGCCTGCCTGAGTTGAGCCCGCAGGCAAGTGTTGGGAGGAATGGCGAGGACGCAGAGAGCAGCAAAAGGTTGGCCTGCCTCTGGTGTGGAGAGTGCTTGGCGTGAGCAGTCTCTGCTGGCCGCAAAAGCCTACTGCACCTGGTATTCCCAGGCGGTCTCCCATCCAAGTACTAACCAGGCCTGAGTCTGCTTAGCTTCCGAGATCAGACGAGATCGGGCGTTTTCAGACTAGTATGGCCGTAGGCATCTGCAGCACCGTCTTCTCGCCTATTCAAGCTGGCCACCCTAGCACCCTCGCCACTTCTTCTTTCCGGTTGTTTTCAATTTTTTCTCTCTCTTTTTCTACTTCTACTTCTACTTCTCCTCCTCTTTCTCTCCTTCACCTGCTAATTCTAGCCTATATGCCTGATACGCGCTCCCCTTCATGCCGTCCCCACCTAGCTCTCTTTTTTCTTCTCCACCTCCCCAAGGAAAACTGCAAGCCCCGCCCATCTCACACCAGCCTGCACGCTGCTGCCTTTCCACATTGCAACGCTGCGCACTTCTCTCAGCACAGCCAGCACAAGGGTCAGGCAGGCAATGCAAGCCAGCTCTCTCTTCCTTCGCTTTCCACACCAGCCCCAATGCCACAACTTGCATTCATGCGGCGCCTTCAGGCTAGGAGAGAGAACGTCCTGCCGACACACTGGCTTGCGGCCACACGGGCCAGCTGGCGTGCCCATCAAAGTGCAGCACGCCAAGGCACACAACCGTGCTGCGTTGCAAAGGCCCGGCAAAGCTGCAGCAGCTGAATGGCCCGACCAAGCCGCCTGCCTGAGTTGAGCCCGCAGGCAAGTGTTGGGAGGAATGGCGAGGACGCAGAGAGCAGCAAAAGGTTGGCCTGCCTCTGGTGTGGAGAGTGCTTGGCGTGAGCAGTCTCTGCTGGCCGCAAAAGCCTACTGCACCTGGTATTCCCAGGCGGTCTCCCATCCAAGTACTAACCAGGCCTGAGTCTGCTTAGCTTCCGAGATCAGACGAGATCGGGCGTTTTCACACTAGTATGGCCGTAGGCATCTGCAGCACCGTCTTCTCGCCTATTCAAGCTGGCCACCCTAGCACCCTCGCCACTTCTTCTTTCCGGTTGTTTTCAATTTTTTCTCTCTCTTTTTCTACTTCTACTTCTACTTCTCCTCCTCTTTCTCTCCTTCACCTGCTAATTCTAGCCTATATGCCTGATACGCGCTCCCCTTCATGCCGTCCCCACCTAGCTCTCTTTTTTCTTCTCCACCTCCCCAAGGAAAACTGCAAGCCCCGCCCATCTCACACCAGCCTGCCGCCTGCACGCTGCTGCCTTTCCACATTGCAACGCTGCGCACTTCTCTCAGCACAGCCAGCACAAGGGTCAGGCAGGCAATGCAAGCCAGCTCTCTCTTCCTTCGCTTTCCACACCAGCCCCAATGCCACAACTTGCATTCATGCGGCGCCTTCAGGCTAGGAGAGAGAACGTCCTGCCGACACACTGGCTTGCGGCCACACGGGCCAGCTGGCGTGCCCATCAAAGTGCAGCACGCCAAGGCACACAACCGTGCTGCGTTGCAAAGGCCCGGCAAAGCTGCAGCAGCTGAATGGCCCGACCAAGCCGCCTGCCTGAGTTGAGCCTGCAGGCAAGTGTTGGGAGGAATGGCGAGGACGCAGAGAGCAGCAAAAGGTTGGCCTGCCTCTGGTGTGGAGAGTGCTTGGCGTGAGCAGTCTCTGCTGGCCGCAAAAGCCTACTGCACCTGGTATTCCCAGGCGGTCTCCCATCCAAGCACTAACCAGGCCTGAGTCTGCTTAGCTTCCGAGATCAGACGAGATCAGGCGTTTTCACACTAGTATGGCCGTAGGCATCTGCAGCACCGTCTTCTCGCCTATTCAAGCTGGCCACCCTAGCACCCTCGCCACTTCTTCTTTCCGGTTGTTTTCAATTTTTTCTCTCTCTTTTTCTACTTCTACTTCTACTTCTCCTCCTCTTTCTCTCCTTCTCCTGCTAATTCTAGCCTATATGCCTGATACTCGCTCCCCTTCATGCCGTCCCCACCTAGCTCTCTTTTTTCTTCTCCACCTCCCCAAGGAAAACTGCAAGCCCCGCCCACCTCACACCAGCCTGCCGCCTGCACGCTGCTGCCTTTCCACATTGCAACGCTGCGCACTTCTCTCAGCACAGCCAGCACAAGGGTCAGGCAGGCAATGCAAGCCAGCTCTCTCTTCCTTCGCTTTCCACACCAGCCCCAATGCCACAACTTGCATTCATGCGGCGCCTTCAGGCTAGGAGAGAGAACGTCCTGCCGACACACTGGCTTGCGGCCACACGGGCCAGCTGGCGTGCCCATCAAAGTGCAGCACGCCAAGGCACACAACCGTGCTGCGTTGCAAAGGCCCGGCAAAGCTGCAGCAGCTGAATGGCCCGACCAAGCCGCCTGCCTGAGTTGAGCCCGCAGGCAAGTGTTGGGAGGAATGGCGAGGACGCAGAGAGCAGCAAAAGGTTGGCCTGCCTCTGGTGTGGAGAGTGCTTGGCGTGAGCAGTCACTGCTGGCCGCAAAAGCCTACTGCACCTGGTATTCCCAGGCGGTCTCCCATCCAAGTACTAACCAGGCCTGAGTCTGCTTAGCTTCCGAGATCAGACGAGATCGGGCGTTTTCAGACTAGTATGGCCGTAGGCATCTGCAGCACCGTCTTCTCGCCTATTCAAGCTGGCCACCCTAGCACCCTCGCCACTTCTTCTTTCCGGTTGTTTTCAATTTTTTCTCTCTCTTTTTCTACTTCTACTTCTACTTCTCCTCCTCTTTCTCTCCTTCTCCTGCTAATTCTAGCCTATATGCCTGATACTCGCTCCCCTTCATGCCGTCCCCACCTAGGTCTCTTTTTTCTTCTCCACCTCCCCAAGGAAAACTGCAAGCCCCGCCCATCTCACACCAGCCTGCCGCCTGCACGCTGCTGCCTTTCCACATTGCAACGCTGCGCACTTCTCTCAGCACAGCCAGCACAAGGGTCAGGCAGGCAATGCAAGCCAGCTCTCTCTTCCTTCGCTTTCCACACCAGCCCCAATGCCACAACTTGCATTCATGCGGCGCCTTCAGGCTAGGAGAGAGAACGTCCTGCCGACACACTGGCTTGCGGCCACACGGGCCAGCTGGCGTGCCCATCAAAGTGCAGCACGCCAAGGCACACAACCGTGCTGCGTTGCAAAGGCCCGGCAAAGCTGCAGCAGCTGAATGGCCCGACCAAGCCGCCTGCCTGAGTTGAGCCCGCAGGCAAGTGTTGGGAGGAATGGCGAGGACGCAGAGAGCAGCAAAAGGTTGGCCTGCCTCTGGTGTGGAGAGTGCTTGGCGTGAGCAGTCTCTGCTGGCCGCAAAAGCCGACTGCACCTGGTATTCCCAGGCGGTCTCCCATCCAAGTACTAACCAGGCCTGAGTCTGCTTAGCTTCCGAGATCAGACGAGATCGGGCATTTTCACACTAGTATGGCCGTAGGCATCTGCAGCACCGTCTTCTCGCCAATTCAAGCTGGCCACCCTAGCACCCTCGCCACTTCTTCTTTCCGGTTGTTTTCAATTTTTTCTCTCTCTTTTTCTACTTCTACTTCTACTTCTCCTCCTCTTTCTCTCCTTCTCCTGCTAATTCTAGCCTATATGCCTGATACTCGCTCCCCTTCATGCCATCCCCACCGAGCTCTCTTTTTTCTTCTCCACCTCCTCAAGGAAAACTGCAAGCCCCGCCTACCTCACACCAGCCTGCCGCCTGCACGCTGCTGCCTTTCCACATTGCAACGCTGCGCACTTCTCTCAGCACAGCCAGCACAAGGGTCAGGCAGGCAATGCAAGCCAGCTCTCTCTTCCTTCGCTTTCCACACCAGCCCCAATGCCACAACTTGCATTCATGCGGCGCCTTCAGGCTAGGAGAGAGAACGTCCTGCCGACACACTGGCTTGCGGCCACACGGGCCAGCTGGCGTGCCCATCAAAGTGCAGCACGCCAAGGCACACAACCGTGCTGCGTTGCAAAGGCCCGGCAAAGCTGCAGCAGCTGAATGGCCCGACCAAGCCGCCTGCCTGAGTTGAGCCCGCAGGCAAGTGTTGGGAGGAATGGCGAGGACGCAGAGAGCAGCAAAAGGTTGGCCTGCCTCTGGTGTGGAGAGTGCTTGGCGTGAGCAGTCACTGCTGGCCGCAAAAGCCTACTGCACCTGGTATTCCCAGGCGGTCTCCCATCCAAGTACTAACCAGGCCTGAGTCTGCTTAGCTTCCGAGATCAGACGAGATCGGGCGTTTTCAGACTAGTATGGCCGTAGGCATCTGCAGCACCGTCTTCTCGCCTATTCAAGCTGGCCACCCTAGCACCCTCGCCACTTCTTCTTTCCGGTTGTTTTCAATTTTTTCTCTCTCTTTTTCTACTTCTACTTCTACTTCTCCTCCTCTTTCTCTCCTTCTCCTGCTAATTCTAGCCTATATGCCTGATACTCGCTCCCCTTCATGCCGTCCCCACCTAGCTCTCTTTTTTCTTCTCCACCTCCCCAAGGAAAACTGCAAGCCCCGCCCACCTCACACCAGCCTGCCGCCTGCACGCTGCTGCCTTTCCACATTGCAACGCTGCGCACTTCTCCCAGCACAGCCAGCACAAGGGTCAGGCAGGCAATGCAAGCCAGCACTCTCTTCCTTCGCTTTCCACACCAGCCCCAATGCCACAACTTGCATTCATACGGCGCCTTCAGGCTAGGAGAACGTCCTGCCGACACACTGGCTTGCGGCCACACGGGCCAGCTGGCGGGCCCATCAAAGTGCAGCACGCCAAGGCACCCAACCGTGCTGCGTTGCAAAGGCCCGGCAAAGCTGCAGCAGCTGAATGGCCCGACCAAGCCGCCTGCCTGAGTTGAGCCCGCAGGCAAGTGTTGGGAGGAATGGCGAGGACGCAGAGAGCAGCAAAAGGTTGGCCTGCCTCTGGTGTGGAGAGTGCTTGGCGTGAGCAGTCTCTGCTGGCCGCAAAAGCCTACTGCACCTGGTATTCCCAGGCGGTCTCCCATCCAAGTACTAACCAGGCCTGAGTCTGCTTAGCTTCCGAGATCAGACGAGATCGGGCGTTTTCAGACTAGTATGGCCGTAGGCATCTGCAGCACCGTCTTCTCGCCTATTCAAGTTGGCCACCCTAGCACCCTCGCCACTTCTTCTTTCCGGTTGTTTTCAATTTTTTCTCTCTCTTTTTCTACTTCTACTTCTACTTCTCCTCCTCTTTCTCTCCTTCTCCTGCTAATTCTAGCCTATATGCCTGATACTCGCTCCCCTTCATGCCGTCCCCACCTAGCTCTCTTTTTTCTTCTCCAC
>NW_027307973.1:175000-205000 GCF_047496885.1 Scyliorhinus torazame
TTCCACATTGCAACGCTGCGCACTTCTCTCAGCACAGCCAGCACAAGGGTCAGGCAGGCAATGCAAGCCAGCTCTCTCTTCTTTCGCTTTCCACACCAGCCCCAATGCCACAACTTGCATTCATGCGGCGCCTTCAGGCTAGGAGAACGTCCTGCCGACACACTGGCTTGCGGCCACACGGGCCAGCTGGCGGGCCCATCAAAGTGCAGCACGCCAAGGCAACTAACCGTGCTGCGTTGCAAAGGCCCGGCAAAGCTGCAGCAGCTGAATGGCCCGACCAAGCCGCCTGCCTGAGTTGAGCCCGCAGGCAAGTGTTGGGAGGAATGGCGAGGACGCAGAGAGCAGCAAAAGGTTGGCCTGCCTCTGGTGTGGAGAGTGCTTGGCGTGAGCAGTCTCTGCTGGCCGCAAAAGCCTACTGCACCTGGTATTCCCAGGCGGTCTCCCATCCAAGTACTAACCAGGCCTGAGTCTGCTTAGCTTCCGAGATCAGGCCTTTTCAGACTAGTATGGCCATAGGCATCTGCAGAACCGTCTTCTCACCTATTCAAGCTGGCCACGCTAGCACCCTCGCCACTTCTTCTTTCCGGTTGTTTTCAATTTTTTCTCTCTCTTTTTCTACTTCTACTTCTACTTCTCCTCCTCTTTCTCTCCTTCACCTGCTAATTCTAGCCTATATGCCTGATACGCGCTCCCCTTCATGCCGTCCCCACCTAGCTCTCTTTTTTCTTCTCCACCTCCCCAAGGAAAACTGCAAGCCCCGCCCATCTCACACCAGCCTGCCGCCTGCACGCTGCTGCCTTTCCACATTGCAACGCTGCGCACTTCTCTCAGCACAGCCAGCACAAGGGTCAGGCAGGCAATGCAAGCCAGCTCTCTCTTCCTTCGCTTTCCACACCAGCCCCAATGCCACAACTTGCATTCATGCGGCGCCTTCAGGCTAGGAGAGAGAACGTCCTGCCGACACACTGGCTTGCGGCCACACGGGCCAGCTGGCGTGCCCATCAAAGTGCAGCACGCCAAGGCACACAACCGTGCTGCGTTGCAAAGGCCCGGCAAAGCTGCAGCAGCTGAATGGCCCGACCAAGCCGCCTGCCTGAGTTGAGCCCGCAGGCAAGTGTTGGGAGGAATGGCGAGGACGCAGAGAGCAGCAAAAGGTTGGCCTGCCTCTGGTGTGGAGAGTGCTTGGCGTGAGCAGTCTCTGCTGGCCGCAAAAGCCTACTGCACCTGGTATTCCCAGGCGGTCTCCCATCCAAGTACTAACCAGGCCTGAGTCTGCTTAGCTTCCGAGATCAGACGAGATCGGGCGTTTTCAGACTAGTATGGCCGTAGGCATCTGCAGCACCGTCTTCTCGCCTATTCAAGCTGGCCACCCTAGCACCCTCGCCACTTCTTCTTTCCGGTTGTTTTCAATTTTTTCTCTCTCTTTTTCTACTTCTACTTCTACTTCTCCTCCTCTTTCTCTCCTTCACCTGCTAATTCTAGCCTATATGCCTGATACGCGCTCCCCTTCATGCCGTCCCCACCTAGCTCTCTTTTTTCTTCTCCACCTCCCCAAGGAAAACTGCAAGCCCCGCCCATCTCACACCAGCCTGCCGCCTGCACGCTGCTGCCTTTCCACATTGCAACGCTGCGCACTTCTCTCAGCACAGCCAGCACAAGGGTCAGGCAGGCAATGCAAGCCAGCTCTCTCTTCCTTCGCTTTCCACACCAGCCCCAATGCCACAACTTGCATTCATGCGGCGCCTTCAGGCTAGGAGAGAGAACGTCCTGCCGACACACTGGCTTGCGGCCACACGGGCCAGCTGGCGTGCCCATCAAAGTGCAGCACGCCAAGGCACACAACCGTGCTGCGTTGCAAAGGCCCGGCAAAGCTGCAGCAGCTGAATGGCCCGACCAAGCCGCCTGCCTGAGTTGAGCCCGCAGGCAAGTGTTGGGAGGAATGGCGAGGACGCAGAGAGCAGCAAAAGGTTGGCCTGCCTCTGGTGTGGAGAGTGCTTGGCGTGAGCAGTCTCTGCTGGCCGCAAAAGCCTACTGCACCTGGTATTCCCAGGCGGTCTCCCATCCAAGTACTAACCAGGCCTGAGTCTGCTTAGCTTCCGAGATCAGACGAGATCGGGCGTTTTCAGACTAGTATGGCCGTAGGCATCTGCAGCACCGTCTTCTCGCCTATTCAAGCTGGCCACCCTAGCACCCTCGCCACTTCTTCTTTCCGGTTGTTTTCAATTTTTTCTCTCTCTTTTTCTACTTCTACTTCTACTTCTCCTCCTCTTTCTCTCCTTCTCCTGCTAATTCTAGCCTATATGCCTGATACTCGCTCCCCTTCATGCCGTCCCCACCTAGCTCTCTTTTTTCTTCTCCACCTCCCCAAGGAAAACTGCAAGCCCCGCCCACCTCACACCAGCCTGCCGCCTGCACGCTGCTGCCTTTCCACATTGCAACGCTGCGCACTTCTCTCAGCACAGCCAGCACAAGGGTCAGGCAGGCAATGCAAGCCAGCTCTCTCTTCCTTCGCTTTCCACACCAGCCCCAATGCCACAACTTGCATTCATGCGGCGCCTTCAGGCTAGGAGAGAGAACGTCCTGCCGACACACTGGCTTGCGGCCACACGGGCCAGCTGGCGTGCCCATCAAAGTGCAGCACGCCAAGGCACACAACCGTGCTGCGTTGCAAAGGCCCGGCAAAGCTGCAGCAGCTGAATGGCCCGACCAAGCCGCCTGCCTGAGTTGAGCCCGCAGGCAAGTGTTGGGAGGAATGGCGAGGACGCAGAGAGCAGCAAAAGGTTGGCCTGCCTCTGGTGTGGAGAGTGCTTGGCGTGAGCAGTCACTGCTGGCCGCAAAAGCCTACTGCACCTGGTATTCCCAGGCGGTCTCCCATCCAAGTACTAACCAGGCCTGAGTCTACTTAGCTTCCGAGATCAGACGAGATCGGGCGTTTTCAGACTAGTATGGCCGTAGGCATCTGCAGCACCGTCTTCTCGCCTATTCAAGCTGGCCACCCTAGCACCCTCGCCACTTCTTCTTTCCGGTTGTTTTCAATTTTTTCTCTCTCTTTTTCTACTTCTACTTCTACTTCTCCTCCTCTTTCTCTCCTTCTCCTGCTAATTCTAGCCTATATGCCTGATACTCGCTCCCCTTCATGCCGTCCCCACCTAGCTCTCTTTTTTCTTCTCCACCTCCCCAAGGAAAACTGCAAGCCCCGCCCACCTCACACCAGCCTGCCGCCTGCACGCTGCTGCCTTTCCACATTGCAACGCTGCGCACTTCTCTCAGCACAGCCAGCACAAGGGTCAGGCAGGCAATGCAAGCCAGCTCTCTCTTCCTTCGCTTTCCACACCAGCCCCAATGCCACAACTTGCATTCATGCGGCGCCTTCAGGCTAGGAGAGAGAACGTCCTGCCGACACACTGGCTTGCGGCCACACGGGCCAGCTGGCGTGCCCATCAAAGTGCAGCATGCCAAGGCACACAACCGTGCTGCGTTGCAAAGGCCCGGCAAAGCTGCAGCAGCTGAATGGCCCGACCAAGCCGCCTGCCTGAGTTGAGCCCGCAGGCAAGTGTTGGGAGGAATGGCGAGGACGCAGAGAGCAGCAAAAGGTTGGCCTGCCTCTGGTGTGGAGAGTGCTTGGCGTGAGCAGTCACTGCTGGCCGCAAAAGCCTACTGCACCTGGTATTCCCAGGCGGTCTCCCATCCAAGTACTAACCAGGCCTGAGTCTGCTTAGCTTCCGAGATCAGACGAGATCGGGCGTTTTCAGACTAGTATGGCCGTAGGCATCTGCAGCACCGTCTTCTCGCCTATTCAAGCTGGCCACCCTAGCACCCTCGCCACTTCTTCTTTCCGGTTGTTTTCAATTTTTTCTCTCTCTTTTTCTACTTCTACTTCTACTTCTCCTCCTCTTTCTCTCCTTCTCCTGCTAATTCTAGCCTATATGCCTGATACTCGCTCCCCTTCATGCCGTCCCCACCTAGCTCTCTTTTTTCTTCTCCACCTCCCCAAGGAAAACTGCAAGCCCCGCCCACCTCACACCAGCCTGCCGCCTGCACGCTGCTGCCTTTCCACATTGCAACGCTGCGCACTTCTCTCAGCACAGCCAGCACAAGGGTCAGGCAGGCAATGCAAGCCAGCTCTCTCTTCCTTCGCTTTCCACACCAGCCCCAATGCCACAACTTGCATTCATGCGGCGCCTTCAGGCTAGGAGAACGTCCTGCCGACACACTGGCTTGCGGCCACACGGGCCAGCTGGCGGGCCCATCAAAGTGCAGCACGCCAAGGCACACAACCGTGCTGCGTTGCAAAGGCCCGGCAAAGCTGCAGCAGCTGAATGGCCCGACCAAGCCGCCTGCCTGAGTTGAGCCCGCAGGCTAGTGTTGGGAGGAATGGCGAGGACGCAGAGAGCAGCAAAAGGTTGGCCTGCCTCTGGTGTGGAGAGTGCTTGGCGTGAGCAGTCTCTGCTGGCCGCAAAAGCCTACTGCACCTGGTATTCCCAGGCGGTCTCCCATCCAAGTACTAACCAGGCCTGAGTCTGCTTAGCTTCCGAGATCAGACGAGATCGGGCGTTTTCAGACTAGTATGGCCGTAGGCATCTGCAGCACCGTCTTCTCGCCTATTCAAGCTGGCCACCCTAGCACCCTCGCCACTTCTTCTTTCCGGTTGTTTTCAATTTTTTCTCTCTCTTTTTCTACTTCTACTTCTACTTCTCCTCCTCTTTCTCTCCTTCTCCTGCTAATTCTAGCCTATATGCCTGATACTCGCTCCCCTTCATGCCATCCCCACCGAGCTCTCTTTTTTCTTCTCCACCTCCTCAAGGAAAACTGCAAGCCCCGCCTACCTCACACCAGCCTGCCGCCTGCACGCTGCTGCCTTTCCACATTGCAACGCTGCGCACTTCTCTCAGCACAGCCAGCACAAGGGTCAGGCAGGCAATGCAAGCCAGCTCTCTCTTCCTTCGCTTTCCACACCAGCCCCAATGCCACAACTTGCATTCATGCGGCGCCTTCAGGCTAGGAGAGAGAACGTCCTGCCGACACACTGGCTTGCGGCCACACGGGCCAGCTGGCGTGCCCATCAAAGTGCAGCATGCCAAGGCACACAACCGTGCTGCGTTGCAAAGGCCCGGCAAAGCTGCAGCAGCTGAATGGCCCGACCAAGCCGCCTGCCTGAGTTGAGCCCGCAGGCAAGTGTTGGGAGGAATGGCGAGGACGCAGAGAGCAGCAAAAGGTTGGCCTGCCTCTGGTGTGGAGAGTGCTTGGCGTGAGCAGTCACTGCTGGCCGCAAAAGCCTACTGCACCTGGTATTCCCAGGCGGTCTCCCACCCAAGTACTAACCAGGCCTGAGTCTGCTTAGTTTCCGAGATCAGACGAGATCGGGCGTTTTCAGACTAGTATGGCCGTAGGCATCTGCAGCACCGTCTTCTCGCCTATTCAAGCTGGCCACCCTAGCACCCTCGCCACTTCTTCTTTCCGGTTGTTTTCAATTTTTTCTCTCTCTTTTTCTACTTCTACTTCTACTTCTCCTCCTCTTTCTCTCCTTCTCCTGCTAATTCTAGCCTATATGCCTGATACTCGCTCCCCTTCATGCCGTCCCCACCTAGCTCTCTTTTTTCTTCTCCACCTCCCCAAGGAAAACTGCAAGCCCCGCCCACCTCACACCAGCCTGCCGCCTGCACGCTGCTGCCTTTCCACATTGCAACGCTGCGCACTTCTCTCAGCACAGCCAGCACAAGGGTCAGGCAGGCAATGCAAGCCAGCTCTCTCTTCCTTCGCTTTCCACACCAGCCCCAATGCCACAACTTGCATTCATGCGGCGCCTTCAGGCTAGGAGAACGTCCTGCCGACACACTGGCTTGCGGCCACACGGGCCAGCTGGCGGGCCCATCAAAGTGCAGCACGCCAAGGCACACAACCGTGCTGCGTTGCAAAGGCCCGGCAAAGCTGCAGCAGCTGAATGGCCCGACCAAGCCGCCTGCCTGAGTTGAGCCCGCAGGCTAGTGTTGGGAGGAATGGCGAGGACGCAGAGAGCAGCAAAAGGTTGGCCTGCCTCTGGTGTGGAGAGTGCTTGGCGTGAGCAGTCTCTGCTGGCCGCAAAAGCCTACTGCACCTGGTATTCCCAGGCGGTCTCCCATCCAAGTACTAACCAGGCCTGAGTCTGCTTAGTTTCCGAGATCAGACGAGATCGGGCGTTTTCAGACTAGTATGGCCGTAGGCATCTGCAGCACCCTCTTCTCGCCTATTCAAGCTGGCCACCCTAGCACCCTCGCCACTTCTTCTTTCCGGTTGTTTTCAATTTTTTCTCTCTCTTTTTCTACTTCTACTTCTACTTCTCCTCCTCTTTCTCTCCTTCTCCTGCTAATTCTAGCCTATATGCCTGATACTCGCTCCCCTTCATGCCATCCCCACCGAGCTCTCTTTTTTCTTCTCCACCTCCTCAAGGAAAACTGCAAGCCCCGCCTACCTCACACCAGCCTGCCGCCTGCACGCTGCTGCCTTTCCACATTGCAACGCTGCGCACTTCTCTCAGCACAGCCAGCACAAGGGTCAGGCAGGCAATGCAAGCCAGCTCTCTCTTCCTTCGCTTTCCACACCAGCCCCAATGCCACAACTTGCATTCATGCGGCGCCTTCAGGCTAGGAGAGAGAACGTCCTGCCGACACACTGGCTTGCGGCCACACGGGCCAGCTGGCGTGCCCATCAAAGTGCAGCACGCCAAGGCACACAACCGTGCTGCGTTGCAAAGGCCCGGCAAAGCTGCAGCAGCTGAATGGCCCGACCAAGCCGCCTGCCTGAGTTGAGCCCGCAGGCAAGTGTTGGGAGGAATGGCGAGGACGCAGAGAGCAGCAAAAGGTTGGCCTGCCTCTGGTGTGGAGAGTGCTTGGCGTGAGCAGTCACTGCTGGCCGCAAAAGCCTACTGCACCTGGTATTCCCAGGCGGTCTCCCATCCAAGTACTAACCAGGCCTGAGTCTGCTTAGCTTCCGAGATCAGACGAGATCGGGCGTTTTCAGACTAGTATGGCCGTAGGCATCTGCAGCACCGTCTTCTCGCCTATTCAAGCTGGCCACCCTAGCACCCTCGCCACTTCTTCTTTCCGGTTGTTTTCAATTTTTTCTCTCTCTTTTTCTACTTCTACTTCTACTTCTCCTCCTCTTTCTCTCCTTCTCCTGCTAATTCTAGCCTATATGCCTGATACTCGCTCCCCTTCATGCCGTCCCCACCTAGCTCTCTTTTTTCTTCTCCACCTCCCCAAGGAAAACTGCAAGCCCCGCCCACCTCACACCAGCCTGCCGCCTGCACGCTGCTGCCTTTCCACATTGCAACGCTGCGCACTTCTCCCAGCACAGCCAGCACAAGGGTCAGGCAGGCAATGCAAGCCAGCTCTCTCTTCCTTCGCTTTCCACACCAGCCCCAATGCCACAACT
The DNA here is from genome assembly GCF_047496885.1 of Scyliorhinus torazame. Classification (NCBI taxonomy): domain Eukaryota; kingdom Metazoa; phylum Chordata; class Chondrichthyes; order Carcharhiniformes; family Scyliorhinidae; genus Scyliorhinus; species Scyliorhinus torazame. The sequence goes on from NW_027307973.1 coordinate 182,411, forward strand.
TGCATTCATACGGCGCCTTCAGGCTAGGAGAACGTCCTGCCGACACACTGGCTTGCGGCCACACGGGCCAGCTGGCGGGCCCATCAAAGTGCAGCACGCCAAGGCACCCAACCGTGCTGCGTTGCAAAGGCCCGGCAAAGCTGCAGCAGCTGAATGGCCCGACCAAGCCGCCTGCCTGAGTTGAGCCCGCAGGCAAGTGTTGGGAGGAATGGCGAGGACGCAGAGAGCAGCAAAAGGTTGGCCTGCCTCTGGTGTGGAGAGTGCTTGGCGTGAGCAGTCTCTGCTGGCCGCAAAAGCCTACTGCACCTGGTATTCCCAGGCGGTCTCCCATCCAAGTACTAACCAGGCCTGAGTCTGCTTAGCTTCCGAGATCAGACGAGATCGGGCGTTTTCAGACTAGTATGGCCGTAGGCATCTGCAGCACCGTCTTCTCGCCTATTCAAGTTGGCCACCCTAGCACCCTCGCCACTTCTTCTTTCCGGTTGTTTTCAATTTTTTCTCTCTCTTTTTCTACTTCTACTTCTACTTCTCCTCCTCTTTCTCTCCTTCTCCTGCTAATTCTAGCCTATATGCCTGATACTCGCTCCCCTTCATGCCGTCCCCACCTAGCTCTCTTTTTTCTTCTCCACCTCCCCAAGGAAAACTGCAAGCCCCGCCCACCTCACACCAGCCTGCCGCCTGCACGCTGCTGCCTTTCCACATTGCAACGCTGCGCACTTCTCTCAGCACAGCCAGCACAAGGGTCAGGCAGGCAATGCAAGCCAGCTCTCTCTTCCTTCGCTTTCCACACCAGCCCCAATGCCACAACTTGCATTCATGCGGCGCCTTCAGGCTAGGAGAGAGAACGTCCTGCCGACACACTGGCTTGCGGCCACACGGGCCAGCTGGCGTGCCCATCAAAGTGCAGCACGCCAAGGCAACTAACCGTGCTGCGTTGCAAAGGCCCGGCAAAGCTGCAGCAGCTGAATGGCCCGACCAAGCCGCCTGCCTGAGTTGAGCCCGCAGGCAAGTGTTGGGAGGAATGGCGAGGACGCAGAGAGCAGCAAAAGGTTGGCCTGCCTCTGGTGTGGAGAGTGCTTGGCGTGAGCAGTCACTGCTGGCCGCAAAAGCCTACTGCACCTGGTATTCCCAGGCGGTCTCCCATCCAAGTACTAACCAGGCCTGAGTCTGCTTAGCTTCCGAGATCAGACGAGATCGGGCGTTTTCAGACTAGTATGGCCGTAGGCATCTGCAGCACCGTCTTCTCGCCTATTCAAGCTGGCCACCCTAGCACCCTCGCCACTTCTTCTTTCCGGTTGTTTTCAATTTTTTCTCTCTCTTTTTCTACTTCTACTTCTACTTCTCCTCCTCTTTCTCTCCTTCTCCTGCTAATTCTAGCCTATATGCCTGATACTCGCTCCCCTTCATGCCGTCCCCACCTAGCTCTCTTTTTTCTTCTCCACCTCCCCAAGGAAAACTGCAAGCCCCGCCCACCTCACACCAGCCTGCCGCCTGCACGCTGCTGCCTTTCCACATTGCAACGCTGCGCACTTCTCTCAGCACAGCCAGCACAAGGGTCAGGCAGGCAATGCAAGCCAGCTCTCTCTTCCTTCGCTTTCCACACCAGCCCCAATGCCACAACTTGCATTCATGCGGCGCCTTCAGGCTAGGAGAACGTCCTGCCGACACACTGGCTTGCGGCCACACGGGCCAGCTGGCTGGCCCATCAAAGTGCAGCACGCCAAGGCAAATAACCGTGCTGCGTTGCAAAGGCCCGGCAAAGCTGCAGCAGCTGAATGGCCCGACCAAGCCGCCTGCCTGAGTTGAGCCCGCAGGCAAGTGTTGGGAGGAATGGCGAGGACGCAGAGAGCAGCAAAAGGTTGGCCTGCCTCTGGTGTGGAGAGTGCTTGGCGTGAGCAGTCTCTGCTGGCCGCAAAAGCCTACTGCACCTGGTATTCCCAGGCGGTCTCCCATCCAAGTACTAACCAGGCCTGAGTCTGCTTAGCTTCCGAGATCAGACGAGATCAGGCCTTTTCAGACTAGTATGGCCATAGGCATCTGCAGCACCGTCTTCTCACCTATTCAAGCTGGCCACGCTAGCACCCTCGCCACTTCTTCTTTCCGGTTGTTTTCAATTTTTTCTCTCTCTTTTTCTACTTCTACTTCTACTTCTCCTCCTCTTTCTCTCCTTCACCTGCTAATTCTAGCCTATATGCCTGATACGCGCTCCCCTTCATGCCGTCCCCACCTAGCTCTCTTTTTTCTTCTCCACCTCCCCAAGGAAAACTGCAAGCCCCGCCCATCTCACACCAGCCTGCCGCCTGCACGCTGCTGCCTTTCCACATTGCAACGCTGCGCACTTCTCTCAGCACAGCCAGCACAAGGGTCAGGCAGGCAATGCAAGCCAGCTCTCTCTTCCTTCGCTTTCCACACCAGCCCCAATGCCACAACTTGCATTCATGCGGCGCCTTCAGGCTAGGAGAGAGAACGTCCTGCCGACACACTGGCTTGCGGCCACACGGGCCAGCTGGCGTGCCCATCAAAGTGCAGCACGCCAAGGCACCCAACCGTGCTGCGTTGCAAAGGCCCGGCAAAGCTGCAGCAGCTGAATGGCCCGACCAAGCCGCCTGCCTGAGTTGAGCCCGCAGGCAAGTGTTGGGAGGAATGGCGAGGACGCAGAGAGCAGCAAAAGGTTGGCCTGCCTCTGGTGTGGAGAGTGCTTGGCGTGAGCAGTCTCTGCTGGCCGCAAAAGCCTACTGCACCTGGTATTCCCAGGCGGTCTCCCATCCAAGTACTAACCAGGCCTGAGTCTGCTTAGCTTCCGAGATCAGACGAGATCGGGCGTTTTCAGACTAGTATGGCCGTAGGCATCTGCAGCACCGTCTTCTCGCCTATTCAAGCCGGCCACCCTAGCACCCTCGCCACTTCTTCTTTCCGGTTGTTTTCAATTTTTTCTCTCTCTTTTTCTACTTCTACTTCTACTTCTCCTCCTCTTTCTCTCCTTCTCCTGCTAATTCTAGCCTATATGCCTGATACTCGCTCCCCTTCATGCCGTCCCCACCTAGCTCTCTTTTTTCTTCTCCACCTCCCCAAGGAAAACTGCAAGCCCCGCCCACCTCACACCAGCCTGCCGCCTGCACGCTGCTGCCTTTCCACATTGCAACGCTGCGCACTTCTCTCAGCACAGCCAGCACAAGGGTCAGGCAGGCAATGCAAGCCAGCTCTCTCTTCCTTCGCTTTCCACACCAGCCCCAATGCCACAACTTGCATTCATGCGGCGCCTTCAGGCTAGGAGAGAGAACGTCCTGCCGACACACTGGCTTGCGGCCACACGGGCCAGCTGGCGTGCCCATCAAAGTGCAGCATGCCAAGGCACACAACCGTGCTGCGTTGCAAAGGCCCGGCAAAGCTGCAGCAGCTGAATGGCCCGACCAAGCCGCCTGCCTGAGTTGAGCCCGCAGGCAAGTGTTGGGAGGAATGGCGAGGACGCAGAGAGCAGCAAAAGGTTGGCCTGCCTCTGGTGTGGAGAGTGCTTGGCGTGAGCAGTCACTGCTGGCCGCAAAAGCCTACTGCACCTGGTATTCCCAGGCGGTCTCCCATCCAAGTACTAACCAGGCCTGAGTCTGCTTAGCTTCCGAGATCAGACGAGATCGGGCGTTTTCAGACTAGTATGGCCGTAGGCATCTGCAGCACCGTCTTCTCGCCTATTCAAGCTGGCCACCCTAGCACCCTCGCCACTTCTTCTTTCCGGTTGTTTTCAATTTTTTCTCTCTCTTTTTCTACTTCTACTTCTACTTCTCCTCCTCTTTCTCTCCTTCTCCTGCTAATTCTAGCCTATATGCCTGATACTCGCTCCCCTTCATGCCGTCCCCACCTAGCTCTCTTTTTTCTTCTCCACCTCCCCAAGGAAAACTGCAAGCCCCGCCCACCTCACACCAGCCTGCCGCCTGCACGCTGCTGCCTTTCCACATTGCAACGCTGCGCACTTCTCTCAGCACAGCCAGCACAAGGGTCAGGCAGGCAATGCAAGCCAGCTCTCTCTTCCTTCGCTTTCCACACCAGCCCCAATGCCACAACTTGCATTCATGCGGCGCCTTCAGGCTAGGAGAGAGAACGTCCTGCCGACACACTGGCTTGCGGCCACACGGGCCAGCTGGCGGGCCCATCAAAGTGCAGCACGCCAAGGCACCCAACCGTGCTGCGTTGCAAAGGCCCGGCAAAGCTGCAGCAGCTGAATGGCCCGACCAAGCCGCCTGCCTGAGTTGAGCCCGCAGGCTAGTGTTGGGAGGAATGGCGAGGACGCAGAGAGCAGCAAAAGGTTGGCCTGCCTCTGGTGTGGAGAGTGCTTGGCGTGAGCAGTCTCTGCTGGCCGCAAAAGCCTACTGCACCTGGTATTCCCAGGCGGTCTCCCATCCAAGTACTAACCAGGCCTGAGTCTGCTTAGCTTCCGAGATCAGACGAGATCGGGCGTTTTCAGACTAGTATGGCCGTAGGCATCTGCAGCACCGTCTTCTCGCCTATTCAAGCTGGCCACCCTAGCACCCTCGCCACTTCTTCTTTCCGGTTGTTTTCAATTTTTTCTCTCTCTTTTTCTACTTCTACTTCTACTTCTCCTCCTCTTTCTCTCCTTCTCCTGCTAATTCTAGCCTATATGCCTGATACTCGCTCCCCTTCATGCCATCCCCACCGAGCTCTCTTTTTTCTTCTCCACCTCCTCAAGGAAAACTGCAAGCCCCGCCTACCTCACACCAGCCTGCCGCCTGCACGCTGCTGCCTTTCCACATTGCAACGCTGCGCACTTCTCTCAGCACAGCCAGCACAAGGGTCAGGCAGGCAATGCAAGCCAGCTCTCTCTTCCTTCGCTTTCCACACCAGCCCCAATGCCACAACTTGCATTCATGCGGCGCCTTCAGGCTAGGAGAGAGAACGTCCTGCCGACACACTGGCTTGCGGCCACACGGGCCAGCTGGCGTGCCCATCAAAGTGCAGCACGCCAAGGCACACAACCGTGCTGCGTTGCAAAGGCCCGGCAAAGCTGCAGCAGCTGAATGGCCCGACCAAGCCGCCTGCCTGAGTTGAGCCCGCAGGCAAGTGTTGGGAGGAATGGCGAGGACGCAGAGAGCAGCAAAAGGTTGGCCTGCCTCTGGTGTGGAGAGTGCTTGGCGTGAGCAGTCACTGCTGGCCGCAAAAGCCTACTGCACCTGGTATTCCCAGGCGGTCTCCCATCCAAGTACTAACCAGGCCTGAGTCTGCTTAGCTTCCGAGATCAGACGAGATCGGGCGTTTTCAGACTAGTATGGCCGTAGGCATCTGCAGCACCGTCTTCTCGCCTATTCAAGCTGGCCACCCTAGCACCCTCGCCACTTCTTCTTTCCGGTTGTTTTCAATTTTTTCTCTCTCTTTTTCTACTTCTACTTCTACTTCTCCTCCTCTTTCTCTCCTTCTCCTGCTAATTCTAGCCTATATGCCTGATACTCGCTCCCCTTCATGCCGTCCCCACCTAGCTCTCTTTTTTCTTCTCCACCTCCCCAAGGAAAACTGCAAGCCCCGCCCACCTCACACCAGCCTGCCGCCTGCACGCTGCTGCCTTTCCACATTGCAACGCTGCGCACTTCTCTCAGCACAGCCAGCACAAGGGTCAGGCAGGCAATGCAAGCCAGCTCTCTCTTCCTTCGCTTTCCACACCAGCCCCAATGCCACAACTTGCATTCATACGGCGCCTTCAGGCTAGGAGAACGTCCTGCCGACACACTGGCTTGCGGCCACACGGGCCAGCTGGCGGGCCCATCAAAGTGCAGCACGCCAAGGCACCCAACCGTGCTGCGTTGCAAAGGCCCGGCAAAGCTGCAGCAGCTGAATGGCCCGACCAAGCCGCCTGCCTGAGTTGAGCCCGCAGGCAAGTGTTGGGAGGAATGGCGAGGACGCAGAGAGCAGCAAAAGGTTGGCCTGCCTCTGGTGTGGAGAGTGCTTGGCGTGAGCAGTCTCTGCTGGCCGCAAAAGCCTACTGCACCTGGTATTCCCAGGCGGTCTCCCATCCAAGTACTAACCAGGCCTGAGTCTGCTTAGCTTCCGAGATCAGACGAGATCGGGCGTTTTCAGACAAGTATGGCCGTAGGCATCTGCAGCACCGTCTTCTCGCCTATTCAAGTTGGCCACCCTAGCACCCTCGCCACTTCTTCTTTCCGGTTGTTTTCAATTTTTTCTCTCTCTTTTTCTACTTCTACTTCTACTTCTCCTCCTCTTTCTCTCCTTCTCCTGCTAATTCTAGCCTATATGCCTGATACTCGCTCCCCTTCATGCCGTCCCCACCTAGCTCTCTTTTTTCTTCTCCACCTCCCCAAGGAAAACTGCAAGCCCCGCCCACCTCACACCAGCCTGCCGCCTGCACGCTGCTGCCTTTCCACATTGCAACGCTGCGCACTTCTCTCAGCACAGCCAGCACAAGGGTCAGGCAGGCAATGAACAAACAAAGAACAAAGAAATGTACAGCACAGGAACAGGCCCTTCGGCCCTCCAAGCCCGTGCCGACCATACTGCCCGACTAAACTACAATCTTCTACACTTCCTGGGTCCGTATCCTTCTATTCCCATCCTATTCATATATTTGTCAAGATGCCCCTTAAATGTCCCTATCGTCCCTGCCTCCACTACCTCCTCCGGTAGTGAGTTCCAGGCACCCACTACCCTCTGCGTAAAAAACTTGCCTCGTACATCTACTCTAAACTTTGCCCCTCTCACCTTAAACCTATGCCCCCTAGTAATTGACCCCTCTACCCTGGGGAAAAGCCTCTGACTATCCACTCTGTCTATGCCCCTCATAATTTTGTATACCTCTATCAGGTCGCCCCTCAACCTCCTTCGTTCCAGTGAGAACAAACCGAGTTTATTCAATCGCTCCTCATAGCTTATGCCCTCCATACCAGGCAACATTCTGGTAAATCTCTTCTGCACCCTCTCTAAAGCCTCCACATCCTTCTGGTAGTGTGGCGACCAGAATTGAACACTATACTCCAAGTGTGGCCTAACTAAGGTTCTATACAGCTGCAACATGACTTGCCAATTCTTATACTCAATGCCCCGGCCAATGAAGGCAAGCATGCCGTATGCCTTCTTGACTACCTTCTCCACCTGTGTAGCCCCTTTCAGTGATCTGTGGACCTGTACTCCTAGATCTCTTTGACTTTCAATACTCCTGAGGGTTCTACCATTCACTGTATATTCCCTACCTGCATTAGCCCTTCCAAAATGCATTACCTCACATTTGTCCAGGTTAAACTCCATCTGCCATCTCTCCGCCCAAGTCTCCAGACAATCTAAATCCTGCTGTATCCTCAGACAGTCCTCATCGCTATCCGCAATTCCACCAACCTTTGTGTCGTCTGCAAACTTACTAATCAGACCAGTTACATTTTCCTCCAAATCATTTATATATACTACAAAGAGCAAAGGTCCCAGCACTGATCCCTGTGGAACACCACTGGTCACAGCCCTCCAATTAGAAAAGCATCCCTCCATTGCTACCCTCTGCCTTCTATGGCCTAGCCAGTTCTGTATCCACCTTGCCAGTTCACCCCTGATCCCGTGTGACTTCACCTTTTGTACTAGTCTACCATGAGGGACCTTGTCAAAGGCCTTACTGAAGTCCATATAGACAACATCTACTGCCCTACCTGCATCAATCATCTTAGTGACCTCCTCAAAAAACTCGATCAAGTTAGTGAGACACGACCTCCCCTTCACAAAACCGTGCTGCCTCTCACTAATACGTCCATTTGCTTCCAAATGGGAGTAGATCCTGTCTCGAAGAATTCTCTCCAGTAATTTCCCTACCACTGAAGTAAGGCTCACCGGCCTGTAGTTCCCGGGATTATCCCTGCCACCCTTCTTAAACAGAGGAACAACATTGGCTATTCTCCAGTCCTCCGGGACATCCCCTGAAGACAGCGAGGATCCAAAGATTTCTGTCAAGGCCTCAGCAATTTCCTCTCCAGCCTCCTTCAGTATTCTGGGGTAGATCCCATCCGGCCCTGGGGACTTATCTACCTTAATATTTTTTAAGACACCCAACACCTCGTCTTTTTGGATCACAATGTGACCCAGGCTATCTACACCCCCTTCTCCAGACTCAACATCTACCAATTCCTTCTCTTTGGTGAATACTGATGCAAAGTATTCATTTAGTACCTCGCCCATTTCCTCTGGCTCCACACATAGATTCCCTTGCCTATCCTTCAGTGGGCCAACCCTTTCCCTGGCTACCCTCTTGCTTTTTATGTAAGTGTAAAAAGCCTTGGGATTTTCCTTAACCCTATTTGCCAATGACTTTTCATGACCCCTTCTAGCCCTCCTGACTCCTTGCTTAAGTTCCTTCCTACTTTCCTTATATGCCACACAGGCTTCGTCTGTTCCCAGCCTTTTAGCCCTGACAAATGCCTCCTTTTTCTTTTTGACGAGGCCTACAATATCATTCGTCATCCAAGGTTCCCGAAAATTGCCGTATTTATCTTTCTTCCTCACAGGAACATGCCTGTCCTGTATTCCTTTCAACTGACACTTGAAAGCCTCCCACATGTCAGATGTTGATTTGCCCTCAAACATCCGCCCCCAATCTATGTTCTTCAGGTCCCGCCTAATATTGTTATAATTAGCCTTCCCCCAATTTAGCACATTCATCCTCGGACCACTCTTATCCTTGCAAGCCAGCTCTCTCTTCCTTCGCTTTCCACACCAGCCCCAATGCCACAACTTGCATTCATGCGGCGCCTTCAGGCTAGGAGAACGTCCTGCCGACACACTGGCTTGCGGCCACACGGGCCAGCTGGCGGGCCCATCAAAGTGCAGCACGCCAGGGCAACTAACCGTGCTGCGTTGCAAAGGCCCGGCAAAGCTGCAGCAGCTGAATGGCCCGACCAAGCCGCCTGCCTGAGTTGAGCCCGCAGGCAAGTGTTGGGAGGAATGGCGAGGACGCAGAGAGCAGCAAAAGGTTGGCCTGCCTCTGGTGTGGAGAGTGCTTGGCGTGAGCAGTCTCTGCTGGCCGCAAAAGCCTACTGCACCTGGTATTCCCAGGCGGTCTCCCATCCAAGTACTAACCAGGCCTGAGTCTGCTTAGCTTCCGAGATCAGACGAGATCAGGCCTTTTCAGACTAGTAAGGCCATAGGCATCTGCAGCACCGTCTTCTCACCTATTCAAGCTGGCCACGCTAGCACCCTCGCCACTTCTTCTTTCCGGTTGTTTTCAATTTTTTCTCTCTCTTTTTCTACTTCTACTTCTACTTCTCCTCCTCTTTCTCTCCTTCACCTGCTAATTCTAGCCTATATGCCTGATACGCGCTCCCCTTCATGCCGTCCCCACCTAGCTCTCTTTTTTCTTCTCCACCTCCCCAAGGAAAACTGCAAGCCCCGCCCATCTCACACCAGCCTGCCGCCTGCACGCTGCTGCCTTTCCACATTGCAACGCTGCGCACTTCTCTCAGCACAGCCAGCACAAGGGTCAGGCAGGCAATGCAAGCCAGCTCTCTCTTCCTTCGCTTTCCACACCAGCCCCAATGCCACAACTTGCATTCATGCGGCGCCTTCAGGCTAGGAGAGAGAACGTCCTGCCGACACACTGGCTTGCGGCCACACGGGCCAGCTGGCGTGCCCATCAAAGTGCAGCACGCCAAGGCACCCAACCGTGCTGCGTTGCAAAGGCCCGGCAAAGCTGCAGCAGCTGAATGGCCCGACCAAGCCGCCTGCCTGAGTTGAGCCCGCAGGCAAGTGTTGGGAGGAATGGCGAGGACGCAGAGAGCAGCAAAAGGTTGGCCTGCCTCTGGTGTGGAGAGTGCTTGGCGTGAGCAGTCTCTGCTGGCCGCAAAAGCCTACTGCACCTGGTATTCCCAGGCGGTCTCCCATTCAAGTACTAACCAGGCCTGAGTCTGCTTAGTTTCCGAGATCAGACGAGATCGGGCGTTTTCAGACTAGTATGGCCGTAGGCATCTGCAGCACCGTCTTCTCGCCTATTCAAGCTGGCCACCCTAGCACCCTCGCCACTTCTTCTTTCCGGTTGTTTTCAATTTTTTCTCTCTCTTTTTCTACTTCTACTTCTACTTCTCCTCCTCTTTCTCTCCTTCTCCTGCTAATTCTAGCCTATATGCCTGATACTAGCTCCCCTTCATGCCGTCCCCACCTAGCTCTCTTTTTTCTTCTCCACCTCCCCAAGGAAAACTGCAAGCCCCGCCCACCTCACACCAGCCTGCCGCCTGCACGCTGCTGCCTTTCCACATTGCAACGCTGCGCACTTCTCTCAGCACAGCCAGCACAAGGGTCAGGCAGGCAATGCAAGCCAGCTCTCTCTTCCTTCGCTTTCCACACCAGCCCCAATGCCACAACTTGCATTCATGCGGCGCCTTCAGGCTAGGAGAGAGAACGTCCTGCCGACACACTGGCTTGCGGCCACACGGGCCAGCTGGCGGGCCCATCAAAGTGCAGCACGCCAAGGCACCCAACCGTGCTGCGTTGCAAAGGCCCGGCAAAGCTGCAGCAGCTGAATGGCCCGACCAAGCCGCCTGCCTGAGTTGAGCCCGCAGGCAAGTGTTGGGAGGAATGGCGAGGACGCAGAGAGCAGCAAAAGGTTGGCCTGCCTCTGGTGTGGAGAGTGCTTGGCGTGAGCAGTCTCTGCTGGCCGCAAAAGCCTACTGCACCTGGTATTCCCAGGCGGTCTCCCATCCAATTACTAACCAGACCTGAGTCTGCTTAGCTTCCGAGATCAGACGAGATAGGGCGTTTTCAGACTAGCATGGCCATAGGCATCTGCAGCACCGTCTTCTCACCTATTCAAGCTGGCCACGCTAGCACCCTCGCAACTTCTTCTTTCCGGTTGTTTTCAATTTTTTCTCTCTCTTTTTCTACTTCTACTTCTACTTCTCCTCCTCTTTCTCTCCTTCTCCTGCTAATTCTAGCCTATATGCCTGATACTCGCTCCCCTTCATGCCGTCCCCACCTAGCTCTCTTTTTTCTTCTCCACCTCCCCAAGGAAAACTGCAAGCCCCGCCCACCTCACACCAGCCTGCCGCCTGCACGCTGCTGCCTTTCCACATTGCAACGCTGCGCACTTCTCTCAGCACAGCCAGCACAAGGGTCAGGCAGGCAATGCAAGCCAGCTCTCTCTTCCTTCGCTTTCCACACCAGCCCCAATGCCACAACTTGCATTCATGCGGCGCCTTCAGGCTAGGAGAACGTCCTGCCGACACACTGGCTTGCGGCCACACGGGCCAGCTGGCTGGCCCATCAAAGTGCAGCACGCCAAGGCAACTAACCGTGCTGCGTTGCAAAGGCCCGGCAAAGCTGCAGCAGCTGAATGGCCCGACCAAGCCGCCTGCCTGAGTTGAGCCCGCAGGCAAGTGTTGGGAGGAATGGCGAGGACGCAGAGAGCAGCAAAAGGTTGGCCTGCCTCTGGTGTGGAGAGTGCTTGGCGTGAGCAGTCACTGCTGGCCGCAAAAGCCTACTGCACCTGGTATTCCCAGGCGGTCTCCCATCCAAGTACTAACCAGGCCTGAGTCTGCTTAGCTTCCGAGATCAGACGAGATCGGGCGTTTTCAGACTAGTATGGCCGTAGGCATCTGCAGCACCGTCTTCTCGCCTATTCAAGCTGGCCACCCTAGCACCCTCGCCACTTCTTCTTTCCGGTTGTTTTCAATTTTTTCTCTCTCTTTTTCTACTTCTACTTCTACTTCTCCTCCTCTTTCTCTCCTTCTCCTGCTAATTCTAGCCTATATGCCTGATACTCGCTCCCCTTCATGCCGTCCCCACCTAGCTCTCTTTTTTCTTCTCCACCTCCCCAAGGAAAACTGCAAGCCCCGCCCACCTCACACCAGCCTGCCGCCTGCACGCTGCTGCCTTTCCACATTGCAACGCTGCGCACTTCTCTCAGCACAGCCAGCACAAGGGTCAGGCAGGCAATGCAAGCCAGCTCTCTCTTCCTTCGCTTTCCACACCAGCCCCAATGCCACAACTTGCATTCATGCGGCGCCTTCAGGCTAGGAGAACGTCCTGCCGACACACTGGCTTGCGGCCACACGGGCCAGCTGGCGGGCCCATCAAAGTGCAGCACGCCAAGGCACCCAACCGTGCTGCGTTGCAAAGGCCCGGCAAAGCTGCAGCAGCTGAATGGCCCGACCAAGCCGCCTGCCTGAGTTGAGCCCGCAGGCAAGTGTTGGGAGGAATGGCGAGGACGCAGAGAGCAGCAAAAGGTTGGCCTGCCTCTGGTGTGGAGAGTGCTTGGCGTGAGCAGTCTCTGCTGGCCGCAAAAGCCTACTGCACCTGGTATTCCCAGGCGGTCTCCCATCCAATTACTAACCAGACCTGAGTCTGCTTAGCTTCCGAGATCAGACGAGATAGGGCGTTTTCAGTCTAGCATGGCCATAGGCATCTGCAGCACCGTCTTCTCACCTATTCAAGCTGGCCACGCTAGCACCCTCGCAACTTCTTCTTTCCGGTTGTTTTCAATTTTTTCTCTCTCTTTTTCTACTTCTACTTCTACTTCTCCTCCTCTTTCTCTCCTTCTCCTGCTAATTCTAGCCTATATGCCTGATACTCGCTCCCCTTCATGCCGTCCCCACCTAGCTCTCTTTTTTCTTCTCCACCTCCCCAAGGAAAACTGCAAGCCCCGCCCACCTCACACCAGCCTGCCGCCTGCACGCTGCTGCCTTTCCACATTGCAACGCTGCGCACTTCTCTCAGCACAGCCAGCACAAGGGTCAGGCAGGCAATGCAAGCCAGCTCTCTCTTCCTTCGCTTTCCACACCAGCCCCAATGCCACAACTTGCATTCATGCGGCGCCTTCAGGCTAGGAGAACGTCCTGCCGACACACTGGCTTGCGGCCACACGGGCCAGCTGGCTGGCCCATCAAAGTGCAGCACGCCAAGGCAACTAACCGTGCTGCGTTGCAAAGGCCCGGCAAAGCTGCAGCAGCTGAATGGCCCGACCAAGCCGCCTGCCTGAGTTGAGCCCGCAGGCAAGTGTTGGGAGGAATGGCGAGGACGCAGAGAGCAGCAAAAGGTTGGCCTGCCTCTGGTGTGGAGAGTGCTTGGCGTGAGCAGTCACTGCTGGCCGCAAAAGCCTACTGCACCTGGTATTCCCAGGCGGTCTCCCATCCAAGTACTAACCAGGCCTGAGTCTGCTTAGCTTCCGAGATCAGACGAGATCGGGCGTTTTCAGACTAGTATGGCCGTAGGCATCTGCAGCACCGTCTTCTCGCCTATTCAAGCTGGCCACCCTAGCACCCTCGCCACTTCTTCTTTCCGGTTGTTTTCAATTTTTTCTCTCTCTTTTTCTACTTCTACTTCTACTTCTCCTCCTCTTTCTCTCCTTCTCCTGCTAATTCTAGCCTATATGCCTGATACTCGCTCCCCTTCATGCCGTCCCCACCTAGCTCTCTTTTTTCTTCTCCACCTCCCCAAGGAAAACTGCAAGCCCCGCCCACCTCACACCAGCCTGCCGCCTGCACGCTGCTGCCTTTCCACATTGCAACGCTGCGCACTTCTCTCAGCACAGCCAGCACAAGGGTCAGGCAGGCAATGCAAGCCAGCTCTCTCTTCCTTCGCTTTCCACACCAGCCCCAATGCCACAACTTGCATTCATGCGGCGCCTTCAGGCTAGGAGAACGTCCTGCCGACACACTGGCTTGCGGCCACACGGGCCAGCTGGCGGGCCCATCAAAGTGCAGCACGCCAAGGCACCCAACCGTGCTGCGTTGCAAAGGCCCGGCAAAGCTGCAGCAGCTGAATGGCCCGACCAAGCCGCCTGCCTGAGTTGAGCCCGCAGGCAAGTGTTGGGAGGAATGGCGAGGACGCAGAGAGCAGCAAAAGGTTGGCCTGCCTCTGGTGTGGAGAGTGCTTGGCGTGAGCAGTCTCTGCTGGCCGCAAAAGCCTACTGCACCTGGTATTCCCAGGCGGTCTCCCATCCAAGTACTAACCAGGGCTGAGTCTGCTTAGTTTCCGAGATCAGACGAGATCGGGCGTTTTCAGACTAGTATGGCCGTAGGCATCTGCAGCACCGTCTTCTCGCCTATTCAAGTTGGCCACCCTAGCACCCTCGCCACTTCTTCTTTCCGGTTGTTTTCAATTTTTTCTCTCTCTTTTTCTACTTCTACTTCTACTTCTCCTCCTCTTTCTCTCCTTCTCCTGCTAATTCTAGCCTATATGCCTGATACTCGCTCCCCTTCATGCCGTCCCCACCTAGCTCTCTTTTTTCTTCTCCACCTCCCCAAGGAAAACTGCAAGCCCCGCCCACCTCACACCAGCCTGCCGCCTGCACGCTGCTGCCTTTCCACATTGCAACGCTGCGCACTTCTCTCAGCACAGCCAGCACAAGGGTCAGGCAGGCAATGCAAGCCAGCTCTCTCTTCCTTCGCTTTCCACACCAGCCCCAATGCCACAACTTGCATTCATGCGGCGCCTTCAGGCTAGGAGAGAGAACGTCCTGCCGACACACTGGCTTGCGGCCACACGGGCCAGCTGGCGTGCCCATCAAAGTGCAGCACGCCAAGGCACACAACCGTGCTGCGTTGCAAAGGCCCGGCAAAGCTGCAGCAGCTGAATGGCCCGACCAAGCCGCCTGCCTGAGTTGAGCCCGCAGGCAAGTGTTGGGAGGAATGGCGAGGACGCAGAGAGCAGCAAAAGGTTGGCCTGCCTCTGGTGTGGAGAGTGCTTGGCGTGAGCAGTCACTGCTGGCCGCAAAAGCCTACTGCACCTGGTATTCCCAGGCGGTCTCCCATCCAAGTACTAACCAGGCCTGAGTCTGCTTAGCTTCCGAGATCAGACGAGATCGGGCGTTTTCAGACTAGTATGGCCGTAGGCATCTGCAGCACCGTCTTCTCGCCTATTCAAGCTGGCCACCCTAGCACCCTCGCCACTTCTTCTTTCCGGTTGTTTTCAATTTTTTCTCTCTCTTTTTCTACTTCTACTTCTACTTCTCCTCCTCTTTCTCTCCTTCTCCTGCTAATTCTAGCCTATATGCCTGATACTCGCTCCCCTTCATGCCGTCCCCACCTAGGTCTCTTTTTTCTTCTCCACCTCCCCAAGGAAAACTGCAAGCCCCGCCCACCTCACACCAGCCTGCCGCCTGCACGCTGCTGCCTTTCCACATTGCAACGCTGCGCACTTCTCTCAGCACAGCCAGCACAAGGGTCAGGCAGGCAATGCAAGCCAGCTCTCTCTTCCTTCGCTTTCCACACCAGCCCCAATGCCACAACTTGCATTCATGCGGCGCCTTCAGGCTAGGAGAACGTCCTGCCGACACACTGGCTTGCGGCCACACGGGCCAGCTGGCGGGCCCATCAAAGTGCAGCACGCCAAGGCAACCAACCGTGCTGCGTTGCAAAGGTCCGGCAAAGCTGCAGCAGCTGAATGGCCCGACCAAGCCGCCTGCCTGAGTTGAGCCCGCAGGCAAGTGTTGGGAGGAATGGCGAGGACGCAGAGAGCAGCAAAAGGTTGGCCTGCCTCTGGTGTGGAGAGTGCTTGGCGCGAGCAGTCACTGCTGGCCGCAAAAGCCTACTGCACCTGGTATTCCCAGGCGGTCTCCCATCCAAGTACTAACCAGGCCTGAGTCTGCTTAGCTTCCGAGATCAGACGAGATCGGGCGTTTTCAGACTAGTATGGCCGTAGGCATCTGCAGCACCGTCTTCTCGCCTATTCAAGCTGGCCACCCTAGCACCCTCGCCACTTCTTCTTTCCGGTTGTTTTCAATTTTTTCTCTCTCTTTTTCTACTTCTACTTCTACTTCTCCTCCTCTTTCTCTCCTTCTCCTGCTAATTCTAGCCTATATGCCTGATACTCGCTCCCCTTCATGCCGTCCCCACCTAGCTCTCTTTTTTCTTCTCCACCTCCCCAAGGAAAACTGCAAGCCCCGCCCACCTCACACCAGCCTGCCGCCTGCACGCTGCTGCCTTTCCACATTGCAACGCTGCGCACTTCTCTCAGCACAGCCAGCACAAGGGTCAGGCAGGCAATGCAAGCCAGCTCTCTCTTCCTTCGCTTTCCACACCAGCCCCAATGCCACAACTTGCATTCATGCGGCGCCTTCAGGCTAGGAGAACGTCCTGCCGACACACTGGCTTGCGGCCACACGGGCCAGCTGGCGGGCCCATCAAAGTGCAGCACGCCAAGGCACACAACCGTGCTGCGTTGCAAAGGCCCGGCAAAGCTGCAGCAGCTGAATGGCCCGACCAAGCCGCCTGCCTGAGTTGAGCCCGCAGGCTAGTGTTGGGAGGAATGGCGAGGACGCAGAGAGCAGCAAAAGGTTGGCCTGCCTCTGGTGTGGAGAGTGCTTGGCGTGAGCAGTCTCTGCTGGCCGCAAAAGCCTACTGCACCTGGTATTCCCAGGCGGTCTCCCATCCAAGTACTAACCAGGCCTGAGTCTGCTTAGCTTCCGAGATCAGACGAGATCGGGCGTTTTCAGACTAGTATGGCCGTAGGCATCTGCAGCACCGTCTTCTCGCCTATTCAAGCTGGCCACCCTAGCACCCTCGCCACTTCTTCTTTCCGGTTGTTTTCAATTTTTTCTCTCTCTTTTTCTACTTCTACTTCTACTTCTCCTCCTCTTTCTCTCCTTCTCCTGCTAATTCTAGCCTATATGCCTGATACTCGCTCCCCTTCATGCCATCCCCACCGAGCTCTCTTTTTTCTTCTCCACCTCCTCAAGGAAAACTGCAAGCCCCGCCTACCTCACACCAGCCTGCCGCCTGCACGCTGCTGCCTTTCCACATTGCAACGCTGCGCACTTCTCTCAGCACAGCCAGCACAAGGGTCAGGCAGGCAATGCAAGCCAGCTCTCTCTTCCTTCGCTTTCCACACCAGCCCCAATGCCACAACTTGCATTCATGCGGCGCCTTCAGGCTAGGAGAGAGAACGTCCTGCCGACACACTGGCTTGCGGCCACACGGGCCAGCTGGCGTGCCCATCAAAGTGCAGCACGCCAAGGCACACAACCGTGCTGCGTTGCAAAGGCCCGGCAAAGCTGCAGCAGCTGAATGGCCCGACCAAGCCGCCTGCCTGAGTTGAGCCCGCAGGCAAGTGTTGGGAGGAATGGCGAGGACGCAGAGAGCAGCAAAAGGTTGGCCTGCCTCTGGTGTGGAGAGTGCTTGGCGTGAGCAGTCACTGCTGGCCGCAAAAGCCTACTGCACCTGGTATTCCCAGGCGGTCTCCCATCCAAGTACTAACCAGGCCTGAGTCTGCTTAGCTTCCGAGATCAGACGAGATCGGGCGTTTTCAGACTAGTATGGCCGTAGGCATCTGCAGCACCGTCTTCTCGCCTATTCAAGCTGGCCACCCTAGCACCCTCGCCACTTCTTCTTTCCGGTTGTTTTCAATTTTTTCTCTCTCTTTTTCTACTTCTACTTCTACTTCTCCTCCTCTTTCTCTCCTTCTCCTGCTAATTCTAGCCTATATGCCTGATACTCGCTCCCCTTCATGCCGTCCCCACCTAGCTCTCTTTTTTCTTCTCCACCTCCCCAAGGAAAACTGCAAGCCCCGCCCACCTCACACCAGCCTGCCGCCTGCACGCTGCTGCCTTTCCACATTGCAACGCTGCGCACTTCTCCCAGCACAGCCAGCACAAGGGTCAGGCAGGCAATGCAAGCCAGCTCTCTCTTCCTTCGCTTTCCACACCAGCCCCAATGCCACAACTTGCATTCATACGGCGCCTTCAGGCTAGGAGAACGTCCTGCCGACACACTGGCTTGCGGCCACACGGGCCAGCTGGCGGGCCCATCAAAGTGCAGCACGCCAAGGCACCCAACCGTGCTGCGTTGCAAAGGCCCGGCAAAGCTGCAGCAGCTGAATGGCCCGACCAAGCCGCCTGCCTGAGTTGAGCCCGCAGGCAAGTGTTGGGAGGAATGGCGAGGACGCAGAGAGCAGCAAAAGGTTGGCCTGCCTCTGGTGTGGAGAGTGCTTGGCGTGAGCAGTCTCTGCTGGCCGCAAAAGCCTACTGCACCTGGTATTCCCAGGCGGTCTCCCATCCAAGTACTAACCAGGCCTGAGTCTGCTTAGCTTCCGAGATCAGACGAGATCGGGCGTTTTCAGACTAGTATGGCCGTAGGCATCTGCAGCACCGTCTTCTCGCCTATTCAAGTTGGCCACCCTAGCACCCTCGCCACTTCTTCTTTCCGGTTGTTTTCAATTTTTTCTCTCTCTTTTTCTACTTCTACTTCTACTTCTCCTCCTCTTTCTCTCCTTCTCCTGCTAATTCTAGCCTATATGCCTGATACTCGCTCCCCTTCATGCCGTCCCCACCTAGCTCTCTTTTTTCTTCTCCACCTCCCCAAGGAAAACTGCAAGCCCCGCCCACCTCACACCAGCCTGCCGCCTGCACGCTGCTGCCTTTCCACATTGCAACGCTGCGCACTTCTCTCAACACACCCAGCACAAGGGTCAGGCAGGCAATGCAAGCCAGCTCTCTCTTCCTTCGCTTTCCACACCAGCCCCAATGCCACAACTTGCATTCATGCGGCGCCTTCAGGCTAGGAGAGAGAACGTCCTGCCGACACACTGGCTTGCGGCCACACGGGCCAGCTGGCGTGCCCATCAAAGTGCAGCACGCCAAGGCACACAACCGTGCTGCGTTGCAAAGGCCCGGCAAAGCTGCAGCAGCTGAATGGCCCGACCAAGCCGCCTGCCTGAGTTGAGCCCGCAGGCAAGTGTTGGGAGGAATGGCGAGGACGCAGAGAGCAGCAAAAGGTTGGCCTGCCTCTGGTGTGGAGAGTGCTTGGCGTGAGCAGTCACTGCTGGCCGCAAAAGCCTACTGCACCTGGTATTCCCAGGCGGTCTCCCATCCAAGTACTAACCAGGCCTGAGTCTGCTTAGCTTCCGAGATCAGACGAGATCGGGCGTTTTCAGACTAGTATGGCCGTAGGCATCTGCAGCACCGTCTTCTCGCCTATTCAAGCTGGCCACCCTAGCACCCTCGCCACTTCTTCTTTCCGGTTGTTTTCAATTTTTTCTCTCTCTTTTTCTACTTCTACTTCTACTTCTCCTCCTCTTTCTCTCCTTCTCCTGCTAATTCTAGCCTATATGCCTGATACTCGCTCCCCTTCATGCCGTCCCCACCTAGCTCTCTTTTTTCTTCTCCACCTCCCCAAGGAAAACTGCAAGCCCCGCCCACCTCACACCAGCCTGCCGCCTGCACGCTGCTGCCTTTCCACATTGCAACGCTGCGCACTTCTCTCAGCACAGCCAGCACAAGGGTCAGGCAGGCAATGCAAGCCAGCTCTCTCTTCTTTCGCTTTCCACACCAGCCCCAATGCCACAACTTGCATTCATGCGGCGCCTTCAGGCTAGGAGAACGTCCTGCCGACACACTGGCTTGCGGCCACACGGGCCAGCTGGCGGGCCCATCAAAGTGCAGCACGCCAAGGCAACTAACCGTGCTGCGTTGCAAAGGCCCGGCAAAGCTGCAGCAGCTGAATGGCCCGACCAAGCCGCCTGCCTGAGTTGAGCCCGCAGGCAAGTGTTGGGAGGAATGGCGAGGACGCAGAGAGCAGCAAAAGGTTGGCCTGCCTCTGGTGTGGAGAGTGCTTGGCGTGAGCAGTCTCTGCTGGCCGCAAAAGCCTACTGCACCTGGTATTCCCAGGCGGTCTCCCATCCAAGTACTAACCAGGCCTGAGTCTGCTTAGCTTCCGAGATCAGACGAGATCAGGCCTTTTCAGACTAGTATGGCCATAGGCATCTGCAGAACCGTCTTCTCACCTATTCAAGCTGGCCACGCTAGCACCCTCGCCACTTCTTCTTTCCGGTTGTTTTCAATTTTTTCTCTCTCTTTTTCTACTTCTACTTCTACTTCTCCTCCTCTTTCTCTCCTTCACCTGCTAATTCTAGCCTATATGCCTGATACGCGCTCCCCTTCATGCCGTCCCCACCTAGCTCTCTTTTTTCTTCTCCACCTCCCCAAGGAAAACTGCAAGCCCCGCCCATCTCACACCAGCCTGCCGCCTGCACGCTGCTGCCTTTCCACATTGCAACGCTGCGCACTTCTCTCAGCACAGCCAGCACAAGGGTCAGGCAGGCAATGCAAGCCAGCTCTCTCTTCCTTCGCTTTCCACACCAGCCCCAATGCCACAACTTGCATTCATGCGGCGCCTTCAGGCTAGGAGAGAGAACGTCCTGCCGACACACTGGCTTGCGGCCACACGGGCCAGCTGGCGTGCCCATCAAAGTGCAGCACGCCAAGGCACACAACCGTGCTGCGTTGCAAAGGCCCGGCAAAGCTGCAGCAGCTGAATGGCCCGACCAAGCCGCCTGCCTGAGTTGAGCCCGCAGGCAAGTGTTGGGAGGAATGGCGAGGACGCAGAGAGCAGCAAAAGGTTGGCCTGCCTCTGGTGTGGAGAGTGCTTGGCGTGAGCAGTCTCTGCTGGCCGCAAAAGCCTACTGCACCTGGTATTCCCAGGCGGTCTCCCATCCAAGTACTAACCAGGCCTGAGTCTGCTTAGTTTCCGAGATCAGACGAGATCGGGCGTTTTCAGACTAGTATGGCCGTAGGCATCTGCAGCACCGTCTTCTCGCCTATTCAAGCTGGCCACCCTAGCACCCTCGCCACTTCTTCTTTCCGGTTGTTTTCAATTTTTTCTCTCTCTTTTTCTACTTCTACTTCTACTTCTCCTCCTCTTTCTCTCCTTCACCTGCTAATTCTAGCCTATATGCCTGATACGCGCTCCCCTTCATGCCGTCCCCACCTAGCTCTCTTTTTTCTTCTCCACCTCCCCAAGGAAAACTGCAAGCCCCGCCCATCTCACACCAGCCTGCCGCCTGCACGCTGCTGCCTTTCCACATTGCAACGCTGCGCACTTCTCTCAGCACAGCCAGCACAAGGGTCAGGCAGGCAATGCAAGCCAGCTCTCTCTTCCTTCGCTTTCCACACCAGCCCCAATGCCACAACTTGCATTCATGCGGCGCCTTCAGGCTAGGAGAGAGAACGTCCTGCCGACACACTGGCTTGCGGCCACACGGGCCAGCTGGCGTGCCCATCAAAGTGCAGCACGCCAAGGCACACAACCGTGCTGCGTTGCAAAGGCCCGGCAAAGCTGCAGCAGCTGAATGGCCCGACCAAGCCGCCTGCCTGAGTTGAGCCCGCAGGCAAGTGTTGGGAGGAATGGCGAGGACGCAGAGAGCAGCAAAAGGTTGGCCTGCCTCTGGTGTGGAGAGTGCTTGGCGTGAGCAGTCTCTGCTGGCCGCAAAAGCCTACTGCACCTGGTATTCCCAGGCGGTCTCCCATCCAAGTACTAACCAGGCCTGAGTCTGCTTAGCTTCCGAGATCAGACGAGATCGGGCGTTTTCAGACTAGTATGGCCGTAGGCATCTGCAGCACCGTCTTCTCGCCTATTCAAGCTGGCCACCCTAGCACCCTCGCCACTTCTTCTTTCCGGTTGTTTTCAATTTTTTCTCTCTATTTTTCTACTTCTACTTCTACTTCTCCTCCTCTTTCTCTCCTTCTCCTGCTAATTCTAGCCTATATGCCTGATACTCGCTCCCCTTCATGCCGTCCCCACCTAGCTCTCTTTTTTCTTCTCCACCTCCCCAAGGAAAACTGCAAGCCCCGCCCACCTCACACCAGCCTGCCGCCTGCACGCTGCTGCCTTTCCACATTGCAACGCTGCGCACTTCTCTCAGCACAGCCAGCACAAGGGTCAGGCAGGCAATGCAAGCCAGCTCTCTCTTCCTTCGCTTTCCACACCAGCCCCAATGCCACAACTTGCATTCATGCGGCGCCTTCAGGCTAGGAGAGAGAACGTCCTGCCGACACACTGGCTTGCGGCCACACGGGCCAGCTGGCGTGCCCATCAAAGTGCAGCACGCCAAGGCACACAACCGTGCTGCGTTGCAAAGGCCCGGCAAAGCTGCAGCAGCTGAATGGCCCGACCAAGCCGCCTGCCTGAGTTGAGCCCGCAGGCAAGTGTTGGGAGGAATGGCGAGGACGCAGAGAGCAGCAAAAGGTTGGCCTGCCTCTGGTGTGGAGAGTGCTTGGCGTGAGCAGTCACTGCTGGCCGCAAAAGCCTACTGCACCTGGTATTCCCAGGCGGTCTCCCATCCAAGTACTAACCAGGCCTGAGTCTGCTTAGCTTCCGAGATCAGACGAGATCGGGCGTTTTCAGACTAGTATGGCCGTAGGCATCTGCAGCACCGTCTTCTCGCCTATTCAAGCTGGCCACCCTAGCACCCTCGCCACTTCTTCTTTCCGGTTGTTTTCAATTTTTTCTCTCTCTTTTTCTACTTCTACTTCTACTTCTCCTCCTCTTTCTCTCCTTCTCCTGCTAATTCTAGCCTATATGCCTGATACTCGCTCCCCTTCATGCCGTCCCCACCTAGGTCTCTTTTTTCTTCTCCACCTCCCCAAGGAAAACTGCAAGCCCCGCCCACCTCACACCAGCCTGCCGCCTGCACGCTGCTGCCTTTCCACATTGCAACGCTGCGCACTTCTCTCAGCACAGCCAGCACAAGGGTCAGGCAGGCAATGCAAGCCAGCTCTCTCTTCCTTCGCTTTCCACACCAGCCCCAATGCCACAACTTGCATTCATGCGGCGCCTTCAGGCTAGGAGAACGTCCTGCCGACACACTGGCTTGCGGCCACACGGGCCAGCTGGCGGG
>NW_027307973.1:210000-217500 GCF_047496885.1 Scyliorhinus torazame
AGGACGCAGAGAGCAGCAAAAGGTTGGCCTGCCTCTGGTGTGGAGAGTGCTTGGCGTGAGCAGTCACTGCTGGCCGCAAAAGCCTACTGCACCTGGTATTCCCAGGCGGTCTCCCATCCAAGTACTAACCAGGCCTGAGTCTGCTTAGCTTCCGAGATCAGACGAGATCGGGCGTTTTCAGACTAGTATGGCCGTAGGCATCTGCAGCACCGTCTTCTCGCCTATTCAAGCTGGCCACCCTAGCACCCTCGCCACTTCTTCTTTCCGGTTGTTTTCAATTTTTTCTCTCTCTTTTTCTACTTCTACTTCTACTTCTCCTCCTCTTTCTCTCCTTCTCCTGCTAATTCTAGCCTATATGCCTGATACTCGCTCCCCTTCATGCCGTCCCCACCTAGCTCTCTTTTTTCTTCTCCACCTCCCCAAGGAAAACTGCAAGCCCCGCCCACCTCACACCAGCCTGCCGCCTGCACGCTGCTGCCTTTCCACATTGCAACGCTGCGCACTTCTCTCAGCACAGCCAGCACAAGGGTCAGGCAGGCAATGCAAGCCAGCTCTCTCTTCCTTCGCTTTCCACACCAGCCCCAATGCCACAACTTGCATTCATACGGCGCCTTCAGGCTAGGAGAACGTCCTGCCGACACACTGGCTTGCGGCCACACGGGCCAGCTGGCGGGCCCATCAAAGTGCAGCACGCCAAGGCACCCAACCGTGCTGCGTTGCAAAGGCCCGGCAAAGCTGCAGCAGCTGAATGGCCCGACCAAGCCGCCTGCCTGAGTTGAGCCCGCAGGCAAGTGTTGGGAGGAATGGCGAGGACGCAGAGAGCAGCAAAAGGTTGGCCTGCCTCTGGTGTGGAGAGTGCTTGGCGTGAGCAGTCTCTGCTGGCCGCAAAAGCCTACTGCACCTGGTATTCCCAGGCGGTCTCCCATCCAAGTACTAACCAGGCCTGAGTCTGCTTAGCTTCCGAGATCAGACGAGATCGGGCGTTTTCAGACAAGTATGGCCGTAGGCATCTGCAGCACCGTCTTCTCGCCTATTCAAGTTGGCCACCCTAGCACCCTCGCCACTTCTTCTTTCCGGTTGTTTTCAATTTTTTCTCTCTCTTTTTCTACTTCTACTTCTACTTCTCCTCCTCTTTCTCTCCTTCTCCTGCTAATTCTAGCCTATATGCCTGATACTCGCTCCCCTTCATGCCGTCCCCACCTAGCTCTCTTTTTTCTTCTCCACCTCCCCAAGGAAAACTGCAAGCCCCGCCCACCTCACACCAGCCTGCCGCCTGCACGCTGCTGCCTTTCCACATTGCAACGCTGCGCACTTCTCTCAGCACAGCCAGCACAAGGGTCAGGCAGGCAATGAACAAACAAAGAACAAAGAAATGTACAGCACAGGAACAGGCCCTTCGGCCCTCCAAGCCCGTGCCGACCATACTGCCCGACTAAACTACAATCTTCTACACTTCCTGGGTCCGTATCCTTCTATTCCCATCCTATTCATATATTTGTCAAGATGCCCCTTAAATGTCCCTATCGTCCCTGCCTCCACTACCTCCTCCGGTAGTGAGTTCCAGGCACCCACTACCCTCTGCGTAAAAAACTTGCCTCGTACATCTACTCTAAACTTTGCCCCTCTCACCTTAAACCTATGCCCCCTAGTAATTGACCCCTCTACCCTGGGGAAAAGCCTCTGACTATCCACTCTGTCTATGCCCCTCATAATTTTGTATACCTCTATCAGGTCGCCCCTCAACCTCCTTCGTTCCAGTGAGAACAAACCGAGTTTATTCAATCGCTCCTCATAGCTTATGCCCTCCATACCAGGCAACATTCTGGTAAATCTCTTCTGCACCCTCTCTAAAGCCTCCACATCCTTCTGGTAGTGTGGCGACCAGAATTGAACACTATACTCCAAGTGTGGCCTAACTAAGGTTCTATACAGCTGCAACATGACTTGCCAATTCTTATACTCAATGCCCCGGCCAATGAAGGCAAGCATGCCGTATGCCTTCTTGACTACCTTCTCCACCTGTGTAGCCCCTTTCAGTGATCTGTGGACCTGTACTCCTAGATCTCTTTGACTTTCAATACTCCTGAGGGTTCTACCATTCACTGTATATTCCCTACCTGCATTAGCCCTTCCAAAATGCATTACCTCACATTTGTCCAGGTTAAACTCCATCTGCCATCTCTCCGCCCAAGTCTCCAGACAATCTAAATCCTGCTGTATCCTCAGACAGTCCTCATCGCTATCCGCAATTCCACCAACCTTTGTGTCGTCTGCAAACTTACTAATCAGACCAGTTACATTTTCCTCCAAATCATTTATATATACTACAAAGAGCAAAGGTCCCAGCACTGATCCCTGTGGAACACCACTGGTCACAGCCCTCCAATTAGAAAAGCATCCCTCCATTGCTACCCTCTGCCTTCTATGGCCTAGCCAGTTCTGTATCCACCTTGCCAGTTCACCCCTGATCCCGTGTGACTTCACCTTTTGTACTAGTCTACCATGAGGGACCTTGTCAAAGGCCTTACTGAAGTCCATATAGACAACATCTACTGCCCTACCTGCATCAATCATCTTAGTGACCTCCTCGAAAAACTCGATCAAGTTAGTGAGACACGACCTCCCCTTCACAAAACCGTGCTGCCTCTCACTAATACGTCCATTTGCTTCCAAATGGGAGTAGATCCTGTCTCGAAGAATTCTCTCCAGTAATTTCCCTACCACTGAAGTAAGGCTCACCGGCCTGTAGTTCCCGGGATTATCCCTGCCACCCTTCTTAAACAGAGGAACAACATTGGCTATTCTCCAGTCC
Source organism: Scyliorhinus torazame (assembly GCF_047496885.1). Classification (NCBI taxonomy): domain Eukaryota; kingdom Metazoa; phylum Chordata; class Chondrichthyes; order Carcharhiniformes; family Scyliorhinidae; genus Scyliorhinus; species Scyliorhinus torazame. The sequence continues at coordinate 212,813 of NW_027307973.1, forward strand.
TCCGGGACATCCCCTGAAGACAGCGAGGATCCAAAGATTTCTGTCAAGGCCTCAGCAATTTCCTCTCCAGCCTCCTTCAGTATTCTGGGGTAGATCCCATCCGGCCCTGGGGACTTATCTACCTTAATATTTTTTAAGACACCCAACACCTCGTCTTTTTGGATCACAATGTGACCCAGGCTATCTACACCCCCTTCTCCAGACTCAACATCTACCAATTCCTTCTCTTTGGTGAATACTGATGCAAAGTATTCATTTAGTACCTCGCCCATTTCCTCTGGCTCCACACATAGATTCCCTTGCCTATCCTTCAGTGGGCCAACCCTTTCCCTGGCTACCCTCTTGCTTTTTATGTAAGTGTAAAAAGCCTTGGGATTTTCCTTAACCCTATTTGCCAATGACTTTTCATGACCCCTTCTAGCCCTCCTGACTCCTTGCTTAAGTTCCTTCCTACTTTCCTTATATGCCACACAGGCTTCGTCTGTTCCCAGCCTTTTAGCCCTGACAAATGCCTCCTTTTTCTTTTTGACGAGGCCTACAATATCATTCGTCATCCAAGGTTCCCGAAAATTGCCGTATTTATCTTTCTTCCTCACAGGAACATGCCTGTCCTGTATTCCTTTCAACTGACACTTGAAAGCCTCCCACATGTCAGATGTTGATTTGCCCTCAAACATCCGCCCCCAATCTATGTTCTTCAGGTCCCGCCTAATATTGTTATAATTAGCCTTCCCCCAATTTAGCACATTCATCCTCGGACCACTCTTATCCTTGCAAGCCAGCTCTCTCTTCCTTCGCTTTCCACACCAGCCCCAATGCCACAACTTGCATTCATGCGGCGCCTTCAGGCTAGGAGAACGTCCTGCCGACACACTGGCTTGCGGCCACACGGGCCAGCTGGCGGGCCCATCAAAGTGCAGCACGCCAGGGCAACTAACCGTGCTGCGTTGCAAAGGCCCGGCAAAGCTGCAGCAGCTGAATGGCCCGACCAAGCCGCCTGCCTGAGTTGAGCCCGCAGGCAAGTGTTGGGAGGAATGGCGAGGACGCAGAGAGCAGCAAAAGGTTGGCCTGCCTCTGGTGTGGAGAGTGCTTGGCGTGAGCAGTCTCTGCTGGCCGCAAAAGCCTACTGCACCTGGTATTCCCAGGCGGTCTCCCATCCAAGTACTAACCAGGCCTGAGTCTACTTAGCTTCCGAGATCAGACGAGATCAGGCCTTTTCAGACTAGTAAGGCCATAAGCATCTGCAGCACCGTCTTCTCACCTATTCAAGCTGGCCACGCTAGCACCCTCGCCACTTCTTCTTTCCGGTTGTTTTCAATTTTTTCTCTCTCTTTTTCTACTTCTACTTCTACTTCTCCTCCTCTTTCTCTCCTTCACCTGCTAATTCTAGCCTATATGCCTGATACGCGCTCCCCTTCATGCCGTCCCCACCTAGCTCTCTTTTTTCTTCTCCACCTCCCCAAGGAAAACTGCAAGCCCCGCCCATCTCACACCAGCCTGCCGCCTGCACGCTGCTGCCTTTCCACATTGCAACGCTGCGCACTTCTCTCAGCACAGCCAGCACAAGGGTCAGGCAGGCAATGCAAGCCAGCTCTCTCTTCCTTCGCTTTCCACACCAGCCCCAATGCCACAACTTGCATTCATGCGGCGCCTTCAGGCTAGGAGAGAGAACGTCCTGCCGACACACTGGCTTGCGGCCACACGGGCCAGCTGGCGTGCCCATCAAAGTGCAGCACGCCAAGGCACCCAACCGTGCTGCGTTGCAAAGGCCCGGCAAAGCTGCAGCAGCTGAATGGCCCGACCAAGCCGCCTGCCTGAGTTGAGCCCGCAGGCAAGTGTTGGGAGGAATGGCGAGGACGCAGAGAGCAGCAAAAGGTTGGCCTGCCTCTGGTGTGGAGAGTGCTTGGCGTGAGCAGTCTCTGCTGGCCGCAAAAGCCTACTGCACCTGGTATTCCCAGGCGGTCTCCCATTCAAGTACTAACCAGGCCTGAGTCTGCTTAGCTTCCGAGATCAGACGAGATCGGGCGTTTTCAGACTAGTATGGCCGTAGGCATCTGCAGCACCGTCTTCTCGCCTATTCAAGCTGGCCACCCTAGCACCCTCGCCACTTCTTCTTTCCGGTTGTTTTCAATTTTTTCTCTCTCTTTTTCTACTTCTACTTCTACTTCTCCTCCTCTTTCTCTCCTTCTCCTGCTAATTCTAGCCTATATGCCTGATACTAGCTCCCCTTCATGCCGTCCCCACCTAGCTCTCTTTTTTCTTCTCCACCTCCCCAAGGAAAACTGCAAGCCCCGCCCACCTCACACCAGCCTGCCGCCTGCACGCTGCTGCCTTTCCACATTGCAACGCTGCGCACTTCTCTCAGCACAGCCAGCACAAGGGTCAGGCAGGCAATGCAAGCCAGCTCTCTCTTCCTTCGCTTTCCACACCAGCCCCAATGCCACAACTTGCATTCATGCGGCGCCTTCAGGCTAGGAGAGAGAACGTCCTGCCGACACACTGGCTTGCGGCCACACGGGCCAGCTGGCGGACCCATCAAAGTGCAGCACGCCAAGGCACCCAACCGTGCTGCGTTGCAAAGGCCCGGCAAAGCTGCAGCAGCTGAATGGCCCGACCAAGCCGCCTGCCTGAGTTGAGCCCGCAGGCAAGTGTTGGGAGGAATGGCGAGGACGCAGAGAGCAGCAAAAGGTTGGCCTGCCTCTGGTGTGGAGAGTGCTTGGCGTGAGCAGTCTCTGCTGGCCGCAAAAGCCTACTGCACCTGGTATTCCCAGGCGGTCTCCCATCCAATTACTAACCAGACCTGAGTCTGCTTAGCTTCCGAGATCAGACGAGATAGGGCGTTTTCAGACTAGCATGGCCATAGGCATCTGCAGCACCGTCTTCTCACCTATTCAAGCTGGCCACGCTAGCACCCTCGCAACTTCTTCTTTCCGGTTGTTTTCAATTTTTTCTCTCTCTTTTTCTACTTCTACTTCTACTTCTCCTCCTCTTTCTCTCCTTCTCCTGCTAATTCTAGCCTATATGCCTGATACTCGCTCCCCTTCATGCCGTCCCCACCTAGCTCTCTTTTTTCTTCTCCACCTCCCCAAGGAAAACTGCAAGCCCCGCCCACCTCACACCAGCCTGCCGCCTGCACGCTGCTGCCTTTCCACATTGCAACGCTGCGCACTTCTCTCAGCACAGCCAGCACAAGGGTCAGGCAGGCAATGCAAGCCAGCTCTCTCTTCCTTCGCTTTCCACACCAGCCCCAATGCCACAACTTGCATTCATGCGGCGCCTTCAGGCTAGGAGAACGTCCTGCCGACACACTGGCTTGCGGCCACACGGGCCAGCTGGCTGGCCCATCAAAGTGCAGCACGCCAAGGCAACTAACCGTGCTGCGTTGCAAAGGCCCGGCAAAGCTGCAGCAGCTGAATGGCCCGACCAAGCCGCCTGCCTGAGTTGAGCCCGCAGGCAAGTGTTGGGAGGAATGGCGAGGACGCAGAGAGCAGCAAAAGGTTGGCCTGCCTCTGGTGTGGAGAGTGCTTGGCGTGAGCAGTCACTGCTGGCCGCAAAAGCCTACTGCACCTGGTATTCCCAGGCGGTCTCCCATCCAAGTACTAACCAGGCCTGAGTCTGCTTAGCTTCCGAGATCAGACGAGATCGGGCGTTTTCAGACTAGTATGGCCGTAGGCATCTGCAGCACCGTCTTCTCGCCTATTCAAGCTGGCCACCCTAGCACCCTCGCCACTTCTTCTTTCCGGTTGTTTTCAATTTTTTCTCTCTCTTTTTCTACTTCTACTTCTACTTCTCCTCCTCTTTCTCTCCTTCTCCTGCTAATTCTAGCCTATATGCCTGATACTCGCTCCCCTTCATGCCGTCCCCACCTAGCTCTCTTTTTTCTTCTCCACCTCCCCAAGGAAAACTGCAAGCCCCGCCCACCTCACACCAGCCTGCCGCCTGCACGCTGCTGCCTTTCCACATTGCAACGCTGCGCACTTCTCTCAGCACAGCCAGCACAAGGGTCAGGCAGGCAATGCAAGCCAGCTCTCTCTTCCTTCGCTTTCCACACCAGCCCCAATGCCACAACTTGCATTCATGCGGCGCCTTCAGGCTAGGAGAACGTCCTGCCGACACACTGGCTTGCGGCCACACGGGCCAGCTGGCGGGCCCATCAAAGTGCAGCACGCCAAGGCACCCAACCGTGCTGCGTTGCAAAGGCCCGGCAAAGCTGCAGCAGCTGAATGGCCCGACCAAGCCGCCTGCCTGAGTTGAGCCCGCAGGCAAGTGTTGGGAGGAATGGCGAGGACGCAGAGAGCAGCAAAAGGTTGGCCTGCCTCTGGTGTGGAGAGTGCTTGGCGTGAGCAGTCTCTGCTGGCCGCAAAAGCCTACTGCACCTGGTATTCCCAGGCGGTCTCCCATCCAATTACTAACCAGACCTGAGTCTGCTTAGCTTCCGAGATCAGACGAGATAGGACGTTTTCAGTCTAGCATGGCCATAGGCATCTGCAGCACCGTCTTCTCACCTATTCAAGCTGGCCACGCTAGCACCCTCGCAACTTCTTCTTTCCGGTTGTTTTCAATTTTTTCTCTCTCTTTTTCTACTTCTACTTCTACTTCTCCTCCTCTTTCTCTCCTTCTCCTGCTAATTCTAGCCTATATGCCTGATACGCGCTCCCCTTCATGCCGTCCCCACCTAGCTCTCTTTT
>NW_027307973.1:220000-237500 GCF_047496885.1 Scyliorhinus torazame
CCTTTCCACATTGCAACGCTGCGCACTTCTCTCAGCACAGCCAGCACAAGGGTCAGGCAGGCAATGCAAGCCAGCTCTCTCTTCCTTCGCTTTCCACACCAGCCCCAATGCCACAACTTGCATTCATGCGGCGCCTTCAGGCTAGGAGAACGTCCTGCCGACACACTGGCTTGCGGCCACACGGGCCAGCTGGCGGGCCCATCAAAGTGCAGCACGCCAAGGCACCCAACCGTGCTGCGTTGCAAAGGCCCGGCAAAGCTGCAGCAGCTGAATGGCCCGACCAAGCCGCCTGCCTGAGTTGAGCCCGCAGGCAAGTGTTGGGAGGAATGGCGAGGACGCAGAGAGCAGCAAAAGGTTGGCCTGCCTCTGGTGTGGAGAGTGCTTGGCGTGAGCAGTCTCTGCTGGCCGCAAAAGCCTACTGCACCTGGTATTCCCAGGCGGTCTCCCATCCAAGTACTAACCAGGGCTGAGTCTGCTTAGTTTCCGAGATCAGACGAGATCGGGCGTTTTCAGACTAGTATGGCCGTAGGCATCTGCAGCACCGTCTTCTCGCCTATTCAAGTTGGCCACCCTAGCACCCTCGCCACTTCTTCTTTCCGGTTGTTTTCAATTTTTTCTCTCTCTTTTTCTACTTCTACTTCTACTTCTCCTCCTCTTTCTCTCCTTCTCCTGCTAATTCTAGCCTATATGCCTGATACTCGCTCCCCTTCATGCCGTCCCCACCTAGCTCTCTTTTTTCTTCTCCACCTCCCCAAGGAAAACTGCAAGCCCCGCCCACCTCACACCAGCCTGCCGCCTGCACGCTGCTGCCTTTCCACATTGCAACGCTGCGCACTTCTCTCAGCACAGCCAGCACAAGGGTCAGGCAGGCAATGCAAGCCAGCTCTCTCTTCCTTCGCTTTCCACACCAGCCCCAATGCCACAACTTGCATTCATGCGGCGCCTTCAGGCTAGGAGAGAGAACGTCCTGCCGACACACTGGCTTGCGGCCACACGGGCCAGCTGGCGTGCCCATCAAAGTGCAGCACGCCAAGGCACACAACCGTGCTGCGTTGCAAAGGCCCGGCAAAGCTGCAGCAGCTGAATGGCCCGACCAAGCCGCCTGCCTGAGTTGAGCCCGCAGGCTAGTGTTGGGAGGAATGGCGAGGACGCAGAGAGCAGCAAAAGGTTGGCCTGCCTCTGGTGTGGAGAGTGCTTGGCGTGAGCAGTCTCTGCTGGCCGCAAAAGCCTACTGCACCTGGTATTCCCAGGCGGTCTCCCATCCAAGTACTAACCAGGCCTGAGTCTGCTTAGCTTCCGAGATCAGACGAGATCGGGCGTTTTCAGACTAGTATGGCCGTAGGCATCTGCAGCACCGTCTTCTCGCCTATTCAAGCTGGCCACCCTAGCACCCTCGCCACTTCTTCTTTCCGGTTGTTTTCAATTTTTTCTCTCTCTTTTTCTACTTCTACTTCTACTTCTCCTCCTCTTTCTCTCCTTCTCCTGCTAATTCTAGCCTATATGCCTGATACTCGCTCCCCTTAATGCCATCCCCACCGAGCTCTCTTTTTTCTTCTCCACCTCCTCAAGGAAAACTGCAAGCCCCGCCTACCTCACACCAGCCTGCCGCCTGCACGCTGCTGCCTTTCCACATTGCAACGCTGCGCACTTCTCTCAGCACAGCCAGCACAAGGGTCAGGCAGGCAATGCAAGCCAGCTCTCTCTTCCTTCGCTTTCCACACCAGCCCCAATGCCACAACTTGCATTCATGCGGCGCCTTCAGGCTAGGAGAGAGAACGTCCTGCCGACACACTGGCTTGCGGCCACACGGGCCAGCTGGCGTGCCCATCAAAGTGCAGCACGCCAAGGCACACAACCGTGCTGCGTTGCAAAGGCCCGGCAAAGCTGCAGCAGCTGAATGGCCCGACCAAGCCGCCTGCCTGAGTTGAGCCCGCAGGCAAGTCACTTCATAGAATTTACAGTGCAGAAGGAGGCCATTCGGCCCATCGAGTCTGCACCGGCTCTTGGAAAGAGCACCCTACCCAAGGTCAACACCGCCACCCTATCCCCATAACCCAGTAACCCCACCCAACACTAAGGGCAATTTTGGACACTAAGGGCAATTTATCACGGCCAATCCACCTAACCTGCACATCTTTGGACTGTGGGAGGAAACCGGAGCACCCGGAGGAAACCCACGCACACACGGGGAGGATGTGCAGACTCCGCACAGACAGTGACCCAAGCCGGAATTGAACCTGGGACCCTGGAGCTGTGAAGCAATTGTGCTATCCGCAAGGCTACCGTGCTGCCCGTAGTGTTGGGAGGAATGGCGAGGACGCAGAGAGCAGCAAAAGGTTGGCCTGCCTCTGGTGTGGAGAGTGCTTGGCGTGAGCAGTCTCTGCTGGCCGCAAAAGCCTACTGCACCTGGTATTCCCAGGCGGTCTCCCATCCAAGTACTAACCAGGCCTGAGTCTGCTTAGCTTCCGAGATCAGACGAGATCGGGCGTTTTCAGACTAGTATGGCCGTAGGCATCTGCAGCACCGTCTTCTCGCCTATTCAAGTTGGCCACCCTAGCACCCTCGCCACTTCTTCTTTCCGGTTGTTTTCAATTTTTTCTCTCTCTTTTTCTACTTCTACTTCTACTTCTCCTCCTCTTTCTCTCCTTCTCCTGCTAATTCTAGCCTATATGCCTGATACTCGCTCCCCTTCATGCCGTCCCCACCTAGCTCTCTTTTTTCTTCTCCACCTCCCCAAGGAAAACTGCAAGCCCCGCCCACCTCACACCAGCCTGCCGCCTGCACGCTGCTGCCTTTCCACATTGCAACGCTGCGCACTTCTCTCAGCACAGCCAGCACAAGGGTCAGGCAGGCAATGCAAGCCAGCTCTCTCTTCCTTCGCTTTCCACACCAGCCCCAATGCCACAACTTGCATTCATGCGGCGCCTTCAGGCTAGGAGAACGTCCTGCCGACACACTGGCTTGCGGCCACACGGGCCAGCTGGCGGGCCCATCAAAGTGCAGCACGCCAAGGCAACTAACCGTGCTGCGTTGCAAAGGCCCGGCAAAGCTGCAGCAGCTGAATGGCCCGACCAAGCCGCCTGCCTGAGTTGAGCCCGCAGGCAAGTGTTGGGAGGAATGGCGAGGACGCAGAGAGCAGCAAAAGGTTGGCCTGCCTCTGGTGTGGAGAGTGCTTGGCGTGAGCAGTCTCTGCTGGCCGCAAAAGCCTACTGCACCTGGTATTCCCAGGCGGTCTCCCATCCAAGTACTAACCAGGCCTGAGTCTGCTTAGCTTCCGAGATCAGACGAGATCAGGCCTTTTCAGACTAGTATGGCCATAGGCATCGGCAGCACAGTCTTCTCACCTATTCAAGCTGGCCACGCTAGCACCCTCGCCACTTCTTCTTTCCGGTTGTTTTCAATTTTTTCTCTCTCTTTTTCTACTTCTACTTCTACTTCTCCTCCTCTTTCTCTCCTTCACCTGCTAATTCTAGCCTATATGCCTGATACGCGCTCCCCTTCATGCCGTCCCCACCTAGCTCTATTTTTTCTTCTCCACCTCCCCAAGGAAAACTGCAAGCCCCGCCCATCTCACACCAGCCTGCCGCCTGCACGCTGCTGCCTTTCCACATTGCAACGCTGCGCACTTCTCTCAGCCCAGCCAGCACAAGGGTCAGGCAGGCAATGCAAGCCAGCTCTCTCTTCCTTCGCTTTCCACACCAGCCCCAATGCCACAACTTGCATTCATGCGGCGCCTTCAGGCTAGGAGAGAGAACGTCCTGCCGACACACTGGCTTGCGGCCACACGGGCCAGCTGGCGGGCCCATCAAAGTGCAGCACGCCAAGGCACACAACCGTGCTGCGTTGCAAAGGCCCGGCAAAGCTGCAGCAGCTGAATGGCCCGACCAAGCCGCCTGCCTGAGTTGAGCCCGCAGGCTAGTGTTGGGAGGAATGGCGAGGACGCAGAGAGCAGCAAAAGGTTGGCCTGCCTCTGGTGAGGAGAGTGCTTGGCGTGAGCAGTCTCTGCTGGCCGCAAAAGCCTACTGCACCTGGTATTCCCAGGCGGTCTCCCATCCAAGTACTAACCAGGCCTGAGTCTGCTTAGCTTCCGAGATCAGACGAGATCGGGCGTTTTCAGACTAGTATGGCCGTAGGCATCTGCAGCACCGTCTTCTCGCCTATTCAAGCTGGCCACCCTAGCACCCTCGCCACTTCTTCTTTCCGGTTGTTTTCAATTTTTTCTCTCTCTTTTTCTACTTCTACTTCTACTTCTCCTCCTCTTTCTCTCCTTCTCCTGCTAATTCTAGCCTATATGCCTGATACTCGCTCCCCTTAATGCCATCCCCACCGAGCTCTCTTTTTTCTTCTCCACCTCCTCAAGGAAAACTGCAAGCCCCGCCTACCTCACACCAGCCTGCCGCCTGCACGCTGCTGCCTTTCCACATTGCAACGCTGCGCACTTCTCTCAGCACAGCCAGCACAAGGGTCAGGCAGGCAATGCAAGCCAGCTCTCTCTTCCTTCGCTTTCCACACCAGCCCCAATGCCACAACTTGCATTCATGCGGCGCCTTCAGGCTAGGAGAGAGAACGTCCTGCCGACACACTGGCTTGCGGCCACACGGGCCAGCTGGCGTGCCCATCAAAGTGCAGCACGCCAAGGCACACAACCGTGCTGCGTTGCAAAGGCCCGGCAAAGCTGCAGCAGCTGAATGGCCCGACCAAGCCGCCTGCCTGAGTTGAGCCCGCAGGCAAGTCACTTCATAGAATTTACAGTGCAGAAGGAGGCCATTCGGCCCATCGAGTCTGCACCGGCTCTTGGAAAGAGCACCCTACCCAAGGTCAACACCGCCACCCTATCCCCATAACCCAGTAACCCCACCCAACACTAAGGGCAATTTTGGACACTAAGGGCAATTTATCACGGCCAATCCACCTAACCTGCACATCTTTGGACTGTGGGAGGAAACCGGAGCACCCGGAGGAAACCCACGCACACACGGGGAGGATGTGCAGACTCCGCACAGACAGTGACCCAAGCCGGAATTGAACCTGGGACCCTGGAGCTGTGAAGCAATTGTGCTATCCGCAAGGCTACCGTGCTGCCCGTAGTGTTGGGAGGAATGGCGAGGACGCAGAGAGCAGCAAAAGGTTGGCCTGCCTCTGGTGTGGAGAGTGCTTGGCGTGAGCAGTCTCTGCTGGCCGCAAAAGCCTACTGCACCTGGTATTCCCAGGCGGTCTCCCATCCAAGTACTAACCAGGCCTGAGTCTGCTTAGCTTCCGAGATCAGACGAGATCGGGCGTTTTCAGACTAGTATGGCCGTAGGCATCTGCAGCACCGTCTTCTCGCCTATTCAAGTTGGCCACCCTAGCACCCTCGCCACTTCTTCTTTCCGGTTGTTTTCAATTTTTTCTCTCTCTTTTTCTACTTCTACTTCTACTTCTCCTCCTCTTTCTCTCCTTCTCCTGCTAATTCTAGCCTATATGCCTGATACTCGCTCCCCTTCATGCCGTCCCCACCTAGCTCTCTTTTTTCTTCTCCACCTCCCCAAGGAAAACTGCAAGCCCCGCCCACCTCACACCAGCCTGCCGCCTGCACGCTGCTGCCTTTCCACATTGCAACGCTGCGCACTTCTCTCAGCACAGCCAGCACAAGGGTCAGGCAGGCAATGCAAGCCAGCTCTCTCTTCCTTCGCTTTCCACACCAGCCCCAATGCCACAACTTGCATTCATGCGGCGCCTTCAGGCTAGGAGAGAGAACGTCCTGCCGACACACTGGCTTGCGGCCACACGGGCCAGCTGGCGTGCCCATCAAAGTGCAGCACGCCAAGGCACACAACCGTGCTGCGTTGCAAAGGCCCGGCAAAGCTGCAGCAGCTGAATGGCCCGACCAAGCCGCCTGCCTGAGTTGAGCCCGCAGGCTAGTGTTGGGAGGAATGGCGAGGACGCAGAGAGCAGCAAAAGGTTGGCCTGCCTCTGGTGTGGAGAGTGCTTGGCGTGAGCAGTCTCTGCTGGCCGCAAAAGCCTACTGCACCTGGTATTCCCAGGCGGTCTCCCATCCAAGTACTAACCAGGCCTGAGTCTGCTTAGCTTCCGAGATCAGACGAGATCGGGCGTTTTCAGACTAGTATGGCCGTAGGCATCTGCAGCACCGTCTTCTCGCCTATTCAAGTTGGCCACCCTAGCACCCTCGCCACTTCTTCTTTCCGGTTGTTTTCAATTTTTTCTCTCTCTTTTTCTACTTCTACTTCTACTTCTCCTCCTCTTTCTCTCCTTCTCCTGCTAATTCTAGCCTATATGCCTGATACTCGCTCCCCTTCATGCCGTCCCCACCTAGCTCTCTTTTTTCTTCTCCACCTCCCCAAGGAAAACTGCAAGCCCCGCCCACCTCACACCAGCCTGCCGCCTGCACGCTGCTGCCTTTCCACATTGCAACGCTGCGCACTTCTCTCAGCACAGCCAGCACAAGGGTCAGGCAGGCAATGCAAGCCAGCTCTCTCTTCCTTCGCTTTCCACACCAGCCCCAATGCCACAACTTGCATTCATGCGGCGCCTTCAGGCTAGGAGAACGTCCTGCCGACACACTGGCTTGCGGCCACACGGGCCAGCTGGCGGGCCCATCAAAGTGCAGCACGCCAAGGCAACTAACCGTGCTGCGTTGCAAAGGCCCGGCAAAGCTGCAGCAGCTGAATGGCCCGACCAAGCCGCCTGCCTGAGTTGAGCCCGCAGGCAAGTGTTGGGAGGAATGGCGAGGACGCAGAGAGCAGCAAAAGGTTGGCCTGCCTCTGGTGTGGAGAGTGCTTGGCGTGAGCAGTCTCTGCTGGCCGCAAAAGCCTACTGCACCTGGTATTCCCAGGCGGTCTCCCATCCAAGTACTAACCAGGCCTGAGTCTGCTTAGCTTCCGAGATCAGACGAGATCAGGCCTTTTCAGACTAGTATGGCCATAGGCATCGGCAGCACAGTCTTCTCACCTATTCAAGCTGGCCACGCTAGCACCCTCGCCACTTCTTCTTTCCGGTTGTTTTCAATTTTTTCTCTCTCTTTTTCTACTTCTACTTCTACTTCTCCTCCTCTTTCTCTCCTTCACCTGCTAATTCTAGCCTATATGCCTGATACGCGCTCCCCTTCATGCCGTCCCCACCTAGCTCTATTTTTTCTTCTCCACCTCCCCAAGGAAAACTGCAAGCCCCGCCCATCTCACACCAGCCTGCCGCCTGCACGCTGCTGCCTTTCCACATTGCAACGCTGCGCACTTCTCTCAGCCCAGCCAGCACAAGGGTCAGGCAGGCAATGCAAGCCAGCTCTCTCTTCCTTCGCTTTCCACACCAGCCCCAATGCCACAACTTGCATTCATGCGGCGCCTTCAGGCTAGGAGAGAGAACGTCCTGCCGACACACTGGCTTGCGGCCACACGGGCCAGCTGGCGTGCCCATCAAAGTGCAGCACGCCAAGGCACACAACCGTGCTGCGTTGCAAAGGCCCGGCAAAGCTGCAGCAGCTGAATGGCCCGACCAAGCCGCCTGCCTGAGTTGAGCCCGCAGGCTAGTGTTGGGAGGAATGGCGAGGACGCAGAGAGCAGCAAAAGGTTGGCCTGCCTCTGGTGTGGAGAGTGCTTGGCGTGAGCAGTCTCTGCTGGCCGCAAAAGCCTACTGCACCTGGTATTCCCAGGCGGTCTCCCATCCAAGTACTAACCAGGCCTGAGTCTGCTTAGCTTCCGAGATCAGACGAGATCGGGCGTTTTCAGACTAGTATGGCCGTAGGCATCTGCAGCACCGTCTTCTCGCCTATTCAAGCTGGCCACCCTAGCACCCTCGCCACTTCTTCTTTCCGGTTGTTTTCAATTTTTTCTCTCTCTTTTTCTACTTCTACTTCTACTTCTCCTCCTCTTTCTCTCCTTCTCCTGCTAATTCTAGCCTATATGCCTGATACTCGCTCCCCTTAATGCCATCCCCACCGAGCTCTCTTTTTTCTTCTCCACCTCCTCAAGGAAAACTGCAAGCCCCGCCTACCTCACACCAGCCTGCCGCCTGCACGCTGCTGCCTTTCCACATTGCAACGCTGCGCACTTCTCTCAGCACAGCCAGCACAAGGGTCAGGCAGGCAATGCAAGCCAGCTCTCTCTTCCTTCGCTTTCCACACCAGCCCCAATGCCACAACTTGCATTCATGCGGCGCCTTCAGGCTAGGAGACAGAACGTCCTGCCGACACACTGGCTTGCGGCCACACGGGCCAGCTGGCGTGCCCATCAAAGTGCAGCACGCCAAGGCACACAACCGTGCTGCGTTGCAAAGGCCCGGCAAAGCTGCAGCAGCTGAATGGCCCGACCAAGCCGCCTGCCTGAGTTGAGCCCGCAGGCAAGTCACTTCATAGAATTTACAGTGCAGAAGGAGGCCATTCGGCCCATCGAGTCTGCACCGGCTCTTGGAAAGAGCACCCTACCCAAGGTCAACACCGCCACCCTATCCCCATAACCCAGTAACCCCACCCAACACTAAGGGCAATTTTGGACACTAAGGGCAATTTATCACGGCCAATCCACCTAACCTGCACATCTTTGGACTGTGGGAGGAAACCGGAGCACCCGGAGGAAACCCACGCACACACGGGGAGGATGTGCAGACTCCGCACAGACAGTGACCCAAGCCGGAATTGAACCTGGGACCCTGGAGCTGTGAAGCAATTGTGCTATCCGCAAGGCTACCGTGCTGCCCGTAGTGTTGGGAGGAATGGCAAGGACGCAGAGAGCAGCAAAAGGTTGGCCTGCCTCTGGTGTGGAGAGTGCTTGGCGTGAGCAGTCTCTGCTGGCCGCAAAAGCCTACTGCACCTGGTATTCCCAGGCGGTCTCCCATCCAAGTACTAACCAGGCCTGAGTCTGCTTAGCTTCCGAGATCAGACGAGATCGGGCGTTTTCAGACTAGTATGGCCGTAGGCATCTGCAGCACCGTCTTCTCGCCTATTCAAGTTGGCCACCCTAGCACCCTCGCCACTTCTTCTTTCCGGTTGTTTTCAATTTTTTCTCTCTCTTTTTCTACTTCTACTTCTACTTCTCCTCCTCTTTCTCTCCTTCTCCTGCTAATTCTAGCCTATATGCCTGATACTCGCTCCCCTTCATGCCGTCCCCACCTAGCTCTCTTTTTTCTTCTCCACCTCCCCAAGGAAAACTGCAAGCCCCGCCCACCTCACACCAGCCTGCCGCCTGCACGCTGCTGCCTTTCCACATTGCAACGCTGCGCACTTCTCTCAGCACAGCCAGCACAAGGGTCAGGCAGGCAATGCAAGCCAGCTCTCTCTTCCTTCGCTTTCCACACCAGCCCCAATGCCACAACTTGCATTCATGCGGCGCCTTCAGGCTAGGAGAACGTCCTGCCGACACACTGGCTTGCGGCCACACGGGCCAGCTGGCGGGCCCATCAAAGTGCAGCACGCCAAGGCAACTAACCGTGCTGCGTTGCAAAGGCCCGGCAAAGCTGCAGCAGCTGAATGGCCCGACCAAGCCGCCTGCCTGAGTTGAGCCCGCAGGCAAGTGTTGGGAGGAATGGCGAGGACGCAGAGAGCAGCAAAAGGTTGGCCTGCCTCTGGTGTGGAGAGTGCTTGGCGTGAGCAGTCTCTGCTGGCCGCAAAAGCCTACTGCACCTGGTATTCCCAGGCGGTCTCCCATCCAAGTACTAACCAGGCCTGAGTCTGCTTAGCTTCCGAGATCAGACGAGATCAGGCCTTTTCAGACTAGTATGGCCATAGGCATCTGCAGCACCGTCTTCTCACCTATTCAAGCTGGCCACGCTAGCACCCTCGCCACTTCTTCTTTCCGGTTGTTTTCAATTTTTTCTCTCTCTTTTTCTACTTCTACTTCTACTTCTCCTCCTCTTTCTCTCCTTCACCTGCTAATTCTAGCCTATATGCCTGATACGCGCTCCCCTTCATGCCGTCCCCACCTAGCTCTCTTTTTTCTTCTCCACCTCCCCAAGGAAAACTGCAAGCCCCGCCCATCTCACACCAGCCTGCCGCCTGCACGCTGCTGCCTTTCCACATTGCAACGCTGCGCACTTCTCTCAGCACAGCCAGCACAAGGGTCAGGCAGGCAATGCAAGCCAGCTCTCTCTTCCTTCGCTTTCCACACCAGCCCCAATGCCACAACTTGCATTCATGCGGCGCCTTCAGGCTAGGAGAGAGAACGTCCTGCCGACACACTGGCTTGCGGCCACACGGGCCAGCTGGCGTGCCCATCAAAGTGCAGCACGCCAAGGCACACAACCGTGCTGCGTTGCAAAGGCCCGGCAAAGCTGCAGCAGCTGAATGGCCCGACCAAGCCGCCTGCCTGAGTTGAGCCCGCAGGCTAGTGTTGGGAGGAATGGCGAGGACGCAGAGAGCAGCAAAAGGTTGGCCTGCCTCTGGTGTGGAGAGTGCTTGGCGTGAGCAGTCTCTGCTGGCCGCAAAAGCCTACTGCACCTGGTATTCCCAGGCGGTCTCCCATCCAAGTACTAACCAGGCCTGAGTCTGCTTAGCTTCCGAGATCAGACGAGATCGGGCGTTTTCAGACTAGTATGGCCGTAGGCATCTGCAGCACCGTCTTCTCGCCTATTCAAGCTGGCCACCCTAGCACCCTCGCCACTTCTTCTTTCCGGTTGTTTTCAATTTTTTCTCTCTCTTTTTCTACTTCTACTTCTACTTCTCCTCCTCTTTCTCTCCTTCTCCTGCTAATTCTAGCCTATATGCCTGATACTCGCTCCCCTTAATGCCATCCCCACCGAGCTCTCTTTTTTCTTCTCCACCTCCTCAAGGAAAACTGCAAGCCCCGCCTACCTCACACCAGCCTGCCGCCTGCACGCTGCTGCCTTTCCACATTGCAACGCTGCGCACTTCTCTCAGCACAGCCAGCACAAGGGTCAGGCAGGCAATGCAAGCCAGCTCTCTCTTCCTTCGCTTTCCACACCAGCCCCAATGCCACAACTTGCATTCATGCGGCGCCTTCAGGCTAGGAGAGAGAACGTCCTGCCGACACACTGGCTTGCGGCCACACGGGCCAGCTGGCGTGCCCATCAAAGTGCAGCACGCCAAGGCACACAACCGTGCTGCGTTGCAAAGGCCCGGCAAAGCTGCAGCAGCTGAATGGCCCGACCAAGCCGCCTGCCTGAGTTGAGCCCGCAGGCAAGTCACTTCATAGAATTTACAGTGCAGAAGGAGGCCATTCGGCCCATCGAGTCTGCACCGGCTCTTGGAAAGAGCACCCTACCCAAGGTCAACACCGCCACCCTATCCCCATAACCCAGTAACCCCACCCAACACTAAGGGCAATTTTGGACACTAAGGGCAATTTATCACGGCCAATCCACCTAACCTGCACATCTTTGGACTGTGGGAGGAAACCGGAGCACCCGGAGGAAACCCACGCACACACGGGGAGGATGTGCAGACTCCGCACAGACAGTGACCCAAGCCGGAATTGAACCTGGGACCCTGGAGCTGTGAAGCAATTGTGCTATCCGCAAGGCTACCGTGCTGCCCGTAGTGTTGGGAGGAATGGCGAGGACGCAGAGAGCAGCAAAAGGTTGGCCTGCCTCTGGTGTGGAGAGTGCTTGGCGTGAGCAGTCTCTGCTGGCCGCAAAAGCCTACTGCACCTGGTATTCCCAGGCGGTCTCCCATCCAAGTACTAACCAGGCCTGAGTCTGCTTAGCTTCCGAGATCAGACGAGATCGGGCGTTTTCAGACTAGTATGGCCGTAGGCATCTGCAGCACCGTCTTCTCGCCTATTCAAGTTGGCCACCCTAGCACCCTCGCCACTTCTTCTTTCCGGTTGTTTTCAATTTTTTCTCTCTCTTTTTCTACTTCTACTTCTACTTCTCCTCCTCTTTCTCTCCTTCTCCTGCTAATTCTAGCCTATATGCCTGATACTCGCTCCCCTTCATGCCGTCCCCACCTAGCTCTCTTTTTTCTTCTCCACCTCCCCAAGGAAAACTGCAAGCCCCGCCCACCTCACACCAGCCTGCCGCCTGCACGCTGCTGCCTTTCCACATTGCAACGCTGCGCACTTCTCTCAGCACAGCCAGCACAAGGGTCAGGCAGGCAATGCAAGCCAGCTCTCTCTTCCTTCGCTTTCCACACCAGCCCCAATGCCACAACTTGCATTCATGCGGCGCCTTCAGGCTAGGAGAACGTCCTGCCGACACACTGGCTTGCGGCCACACGGGCCAGCTGGCGGGCCCATCAAAGTGCAGCACGCCAAGGCAACTAACCGTGCTGCGTTGCAAAGGCCCGGCAAAGCTGCAGCAGCTGAATGGCCCGACCAAGCCGCCTGCCTGAGTTGAGCCCGCAGGCAAGTGTTGGGAGGAATGGCGAGGACGCAGAGAGCAGCAAAAGGTTGGCCTGCCTCTGGTGTGGAGAGTGCTTGGCGTGAGCAGTCTCTGCTGGCCGCAAAAGCCTACTGCACCTGGTATTCCCAGGCGGTCTCCCATCCAAGTACTAACCAGGCCTGAGTCTGCTTAGCTTCCGAGATCAGACGAGATCAGGCCTTTTCAGACTAGTATGGCCATAGGCATCTGCAGCACCGTCTTCTCACCTATTCAAGCTGGCCACGCTAGCACCCTCGCCACTTCTTCTTTCCGGTTGTTTTCAATTTTTTCTCTCTCTTTTTCTACTTCTACTTCTACTTCTCCTCCTCTTTCTCTCCTTCACCTGCTAATTCTAGCCTATATGCCTGATACGCGCTCCCCTTCATGCCGTCCCCACCTAGCTCTCTTTTTTCTTCTCCACCTCCCCAAGGAAAACTGCAAGCCCCGCCCATCTCACACCAGCCTGCCGCCTGCACGCTGCTGCCTTTCCACATTGCAACGCTGCGCACTTCTCTCAGCACAGCCAGCACAAGGGTCAGGCAGGCAATGCAAGCCAGCTCTCTCTTCCTTCGCTTTCCACACCAGCCCCAATGCCACAACTTGCATTCATGCGGCGCCTTCAGGCTAGGAGAGAGAACGTCCTGCCGACACACTGGCTTGCGGCCACACGGGCCAGCTGGCGTGCCCATCAAAGTGCAGCACGCCAAGGCACACAACCGTGCTGCGTTGCAAAGGCCCGGCAAAGCTGCAGCAGCTGAATGGCCCGACCAAGCCGCCTGCCTGAGTTGAGCCCGCAGGCAAGTGTTGGGAGGAATGGCGAGGACGCAGAGAGCAGCAAAAGGTTGGCCTGCCTCTGGTGTGGAGAGTGCTTGGCGTGAGCAGTCTCTGCTGGCCGCAAAAGCCTACTGCACCTGGTATTCCCAGGCGGTCTCCCATCCAAGTACTAACCAGGCCTGAGTCTGCTTAGCTTCCGAGATCAGACGAGATCGGGCGTTTTCAGACTAGTATGGCCGTAGGCATCTGCAGCACCGTCTTCTCGCCTATTCAAGCTGGCCACCCTAGCACCCTCGCCACTTCTTCGTTCCGATTGTTTTCAATTTTTTCTCTCTCTTTTTCTACTTCTACTTCTACTTCTCCTCCTCTTTCTCTCCTTCTCCTGCTAATTCTAGCCTATATGCCTGATACTCGCTCCCCTTCATGCCGTCCCCACCTAGCTCTCTTTTTTCTTCTCCACCTCCCCAAGGAAAACTGCAAGCCCCGCCCACCTCACACCAGCCTGCCGCCTGCACGCTGCTGCCTTTCCACATTGCAACGCTGCGCACTTCTCTCAGCACAGCCAGCACAAGGGTCAGGCAGGCAATGCAAGCCAGCTCTCTCTTCCTTCGCTTTCCACACCAGCCCCAATGCCACAACTTGCATTCATGCGGCGCCTTCAGGCTAGGAGAGAGAACGTCCTGCCGACACACTGGCTTGCGGCCACACGGGCCAGCTGGCGTGCCCATCAAAGTGCAGCACGCCAAGGCACACAACCGTGCTGCGTTGCAAAGGCCCGGCAAAGCTGCAGCAGCTGAATGGCCCGACCAAGCCGCCTGCCTGAGTTGAGCCCGCAGGCAAGTGTTGGGAGGAATGGCGAGGACGCAGAGAGCAGCAAAAGGTTGGCCTGCCTCTGGTGTGGAGAGTGCTTGGCGTGAGCAGTCACTGCTGGCCGCAAAAGCCTACTGCACCTGGTATTCCCAGGCGGTCTCCCATCCAAGTACTAACCAGGCCTGAGTCTGCTTAGCTTCCGAGATCAGACGAGATCGGGCGTTTTCAGACTAGTATGGCCGTAGGCATCTGCAACACCGTCTTCTCGCCTATTCAAGCTGGCCACCCTAGCACCCTCGCCACTTCTTCTTTCCGGTTGTTTTCAATTTTTTCTCTCTCTTTTTCTACTTCTACTTCTACTTCTCCTCCTCTTTCTCTCCTTCTCCTGCTAATTCTAGCCTATATGCCTGATACTCGCTCCCCTTCATGCCGTCCCCACCTAGCTCTCTTTTTTCTTCTCCACCTCCCCAAGGAAAACTGCAAGCCCCGCCCACCTCACACCAGCCTGCCGCCTGCACGCTGCTGCCTTTCCACATTGCAACGCTGCGCACTTCTCTCAGCACAGCCAGCACAAGGGTCAGGCAGGCAATGCAAGCCAGCTCTCTCTTCCTTCGCTTTCCACACCAGCCCCAATGCCACAACTTGCATTCATGCGGCGCCTTCAGGCTAGGAGAACGTCCTGCCGACACACTGGCTTGCGGCCACACGGGCCAGCTGGCGGGCCCATCAAAGTGCAGCACGCCAAGGCAACTAACCGTGCTGCGTTGCAAAGGCCCGGCAAAGCTGCAGCAGCTGAATGGCCCGACCAAGCCGCCTGCCTGAGTTGAGCCCGCAGGCAAGTGTTGGGAGGAATGGCGAGGACGCAGAGAGCAGCAAAAGGTTGGCCTGCCTCTGGTGTGGAGAGTGCTTGGCGTGAGCAGTCTCTGCTGGCCGCAAAAGCCTACTGCACCTGGTATTCCCAGGCGGTCTCCCATCCAAGTACTAACCAGGCCTGAGTCTGCTTAGCTTCCGAGATCAGACGAGATCAGGCCTTTTCAGACTAGTATGGCCATAGGCATCTGCAGCACCGTCTTCTCACCTATTCAAGCTGGCCACGCTAGCACCCTCGCCACTTCTTCTTTCCGGTTGTTTTCAATTTTTTCTCTCTCTTTTTCTACTTCTACTTCTACTTCTCCTCCTCTTTCTCTCCTTCACCTGCTAATTCTAGCCTATATGCCTGATACGCGCTCCCCTTCATGCCGTCCCCACCTAGCTCTCTTTTTTCTTCTCCACCTCCCCAAGGAAAACTGCAAGCCCCGCCCATCTCACACCAGCCTGCCGCCTGCACGCTGCTGCCTTTCCACATTGCAACGCTGCGCACTTCTCTCAGCACAGCCAGCACAAGGGTCAGGCAGGCAATGCAAGCCAGCTCTCTCTTCCTTCGCTTTCCACACCAGCCCCAATGCCACAACTTGCATTCATGCGGCGCCTTCAGGCTAGGAGAGAGAACGTCCTGCCGACACACTGGCTTGCGGCCACACGGGCCAGCTGGCGTGCCCATCAAAGTGCAGCACGCCAAGGCACACAACCGTGCTGCGTTGCAAAGGCCCGGCAAAGCTGCAGCAGCTGAATGGCCCGACCAAGCCGCCTGCCTGAGTTGAGCCCGCAGGCAAGTGTTGGGAGGAATGGCGAGGACGCAGAGAGCAGCAAAAGGTTGGCCTGCCTCTGGTGTGGAGAGTGCTTGGCGTGAGCAGTCTCTGCTGGCCGCAAAAGCCTACTGCACCTGGTATTCCCAGGCGGTCTCCCATCCAAGTACTAACCAGGCCTGAGTCTGCTTAGCTTCCGAGATCAGACGAGATCGGGCGTTTTCAGACTAGTATGGCCGTAGGCATCTGCAGCACCGTCTTCTCGCCTATTCAAGCTGGCCACCCTAGCACCCTCGCCACTTCTTCGTTCCGATTGTTTTCAATTTTTTCTCTCTCTTTTTCTACTTCTACTTCTACTTCTCCTCCTCTTTCTCTCCTTCTCCTGCTAATTCTAGCCTATATGCCTGATACTCGCTCCCCTTCATGCCGTCCCCACCTAGCTCTCTTTTTTCTTCTCCACCTCCCCAAGGAAAACTGCAAGCCCCGCCCACCTCACACCAGCCTGCCGCCTGCACGCTGCTGCCTTTCCACATTGCAACGCTGCGCACTTCTCTCAGCACAGCCAGCACAAGGGTCAGGCAGGCAATGCAAGCCAGCTCTCTCTTCCTTCGCTTTCCACACCAGCCCCAATGCCACAACTTGCATTCATGCGGCGCCTTCAGGCTAGGAGAGAGAACGTCCTGCCGACACACTGGCTTGCGGTCACACGGGCCAGCTGGCGTGCCCATCAAAGTGCAGCACGCCAAGGCACACAACCGTGCTGCGTTGCAAAGGCCCGGCAAAGCTGCAGCAGCTGAATGGCCCGACCAAGCCGCCTGCCTGAGTTGAGCCCGCAGGCAAGTGTTGGGAGGAATGGCGAGGACGCAGAGAGCAGCAAAAGGTTGGCCTGCCTCTGGTGTGGAGAGTGCTTGGCGTGAGCAGTCACTGCTGGCCGCAAAAGCCTACTGCACCTGGTATTCCCAGGCGGTCTCCCATCCAAGTACTAACCAGGCCTGAGTCTGCTTAGCTTCCGAGATCAGACGAGATCGGGCGTTTTCAGACTAGTATGGCCGTAGGCATCTGCAACACCGTCTTCTCGCCTATTCAAGCTGGCCACCCTAGCACCCTCGCCACTTCTTCTTTCCGGTTGTTTTCAATTTTTTCTCTCTCTTTTTCTACTTCTACTTCTACTTCTCCTCCTCTTTCTCTCCTTCTCCTGCTAATTCTAGCCTATATGCCTGATACTCGCTCCCCTTCATGCCGTCCCCACCTAGCTCTCTTTTTTCTTCTCCACCTCCCCAAGGAAAACTGCAAGCCCCGCCCACCTCACACCAGCCTGCCGCCTGCACGCTGCTGCCTTTCCACATTGCAACGCTGCGCACTTCTCTCAGCACAGCCAGCACAAGGGTCAGGCAGGCAATGCAAGCCAGCTCTCTCTTCCTTCGCTTTCCACACCAGCCCCAATGCCACAACTTGCATTCATGCGGCGCCTTCAGGCTAGGAGAACGTCCTGCCGACACACTGGCTTGCGGCCACACGGGCCAGCTGGCGGGCCCATCAAAGTGCAGCACGCCAAGGCAACCAACCGTGCTGCGTTGCAAAGGTCCGGCAAAGCTGCAGCAGCTGAATGGCCCGACCAAGCCGCCTGCCTGAGTTGAGCCCGCAGGCAAGTGTTGGGAGGAATGGCGAGGACGCAGAGAGCAGCAAAAGGTTGGCCTGCCTCTGGTGTGGAGAGTGCTTGGCGTGAGCAGTCTCTGCTGGCCGCAAAAGCCTACTGCACCTGGTATTCCCAGGCTGTCTCCCATCCAAGTACTAACCAGGCCTGAGTCTGCTTAGCTTCCGAGATCAGACGAGATCGGGCGTTTTCAGACTAGTATGGCCGTAGGCATCTGCAGCACCGTCTTCTCGCCTATTCAAGCTGGCCACCCTAGCACCCTCGCCACTTCTTCTTTCCGGTTGTTTTCAATTTTTTCTCTCTCTTTTTCTACTTCTACTTCTACTTCTCCTCC
>NW_027307973.1:240000-283000 GCF_047496885.1 Scyliorhinus torazame
CGTCCCCACCTAGCTCTCTTTCTTCTTCTCCGCCTCCCCCATTGGAAAACTGCAAGCCTGCCCACCTCACACCAGCCTGCCGCCTGCACGCTGCTGCCTTTCCACATTGCAACGCTGCGCACTTCTCTCAGCACAGCCAGCACAAGGGTCAGGCAGGCAATGCAAGCCAGCTCTCTCTTCCTTCGCTTTCCACACCAGCCCCAATGCCACAACTTGCATTCATGCGGCGCCTTCAAGCTAGGAGAGAGAACGTCCTGCCGACACACTGGCTTGCGGCCGAACGGGCCAACTGGCGTGCCCATCAAAGTGCAGCATGCCAAGCGACCCACCCGTGCCTTGTAATTCTCCTGACGTCATGCGTAATGATCAATTGCGCATGCGCAAATCTAACTTCAGACGGTGGGCGCCCTTCGTTCAACTGCGCATGCGTGGATTCTTTCTCGTAAGCAAATCGGAAATTTGCTTCTTTTCGTCTTTCGTTGATGTGCGCATATGCGTACAGATTTGAATGAGAGTTGGCGCCATGAAGGAAATATGTGTGAGGCTGAGACATCTTTTTAACTGACTCAACCTCGGGGAGATGATTTTCTCGCCGTTCTTTCTCTGTAGAAACTCTAGGTACTAATTTTTTTTGGATCATGCGAAATGCACTTATCATTCGTGATTTCTAGATTTAGATCATTTCTTTGTGAAAGCGAATCCTTTAAATCTTCATCAGATAGTCCCTAAATTAATTGATCCATTATCATTCAGTCTCTGAAATCAGCAAAATTACAGCCTTGTGCTATTAACTTGAGGTCTGTAATAAAATTAATGATTGGCTCTCCATTTCTCTGGCACCTATTACGAAAGTTAAATCTTCCCAGATACCATTAGACTGATTTTACAGTGATCTCCAAATGTTTTGATTATTACTTTTAATTTAGTGTTGTCTTCACCTTCCTAGTAATTAAAGGAGTTATAGATATCTATAGCTTGATGTCCTGCAGTGCAATTTTTATTTTTTCAGAGGCTGTGTTTAAATCATTAGCTACATCTTTTTTTGGAACAGTTGCTTAAACATTTTCCAGTTACTATCTAAATTACCGGTAGTTTTCAGCTGCCATGGAGCTGGAACGTGGTCCATCAAATCAGTTGGTCGTCGAGGATCTAAATGCTGTAAAGTCTTCCACAGTTGAACCGTCGGTACTTTATTTTCTTTCTTTTTGTCTAACCTAATCTAGCTAGCACTGTTCTTTTTAAAGCCAACTACGCTGGTACCATCTTTTGTTACTCTTCTGTAGTATGTTTGGTTATACTCCTGAACTTAACATGCGTTACTCAATCCGGTTGCTGATGAGGTTTTCTGTATCTTGATGAAAAAGATTCGAAGTCGTCCAGAAGTAATGAAAGGTTTATTGAGTAACTAAGTTAACAATTGCTTGAGTTCTTTACTTTCAGATTCAAACCAGTAGTAAGGTTACAAGATCTAAATACAGTAGCTATGTTTAACTACACTAATCATCTGAGCTCATCTATACTCCTGCCCTGGCCACAGTACACCCAAAAGGGTGAGAGGAACAACCTGAGTCTGGCTTTTATTCCCGTTAAAATCATAGAATTTACAGTGCAGAAGGAGGCCATTCGGCCCATCAAGTCTGCACCGGCCCTTGGAAACCGGAGCACCCGGAGGAAACCCACACAGCGAGAAAGAGCAAACTCCACACAGACAGTCACCCAAGCCGGGAATCGAACCTGGGACTCTGGGAACCACTGTGCTATCATGTTGCTCTCTGGTGGTCTTCTGATTACCCATTAACCCGTTATGTACATGCACATACAGAGATCACTGCAAAACAAATAGAACTGGTGTAATACTGCGCCTCAGAAAAACCACCATCTTCCCAAAGCCCAATGTGATTGAAACCGCGATAAACTATAAACAATGGTTTAGCTCAGTGGGCTAGAGAGCTGGTTTATGATGCAGAACAAGGCCTGCAGCATGGGTTCAATTCCTGTACCTGCTGCGAATTCTGATTTCTCCCTCTGTGTACCTGAACAGGTGCCAGAATGGGGCTTTCCACCGAAACTTCATTGCAGTGACCTGTTTGTTGATCCCCAAATTTCTTTCTCTGTCAGTCTGGCCTCAATAAAAGTTGAGATGGATTCGCACGTAAAAAGAAGTTATTTATTTAGCTTGCAAGCTTGATTCATTTCATAGAAATATAAGAGACATCCAGTTTCCTATATCCCAGAAAGCGAATGAACAAAGAAACAAAGGGATCTCTGCAAATCAATTCAAATGGTATCAAGTTTCACATACTCGACGGACATAGGTCAGCCTATGTCCCTCCTGACCTGTTCGATCTATTCTGATTGGCTCACTTCCAATCCCTTTCTCTGGCCCCTATCAATGCAGCATCACTCTCAGAGACACACCTCTTCCTGCTGTTTCCATGCGGTCTCAAACCCCTTTGTCCCTAACTGCCAGAATCAAAGTGGCTTATTTCTACATTACATTAACTAGTATCTCTAAAGTAACTATTTTATATCACATTCGTCATGTTCTCCACCTTGGCTCTGACCTTTGTTGGCCTCCACACCCTCCGCAGCTCCTCACCCATCCCGGTGAACCGCTCACTATGTTGAGACAGAGCTTCCTCCACCCCCTTCAACTTCTCTCCTTGCTCCCGTACCTCAGCCGATGTCTTCACCGCGTCCACCTGGGCCATCGCCTCCTCCACCAGCTCCTTCATCGCAGCCATCACCTCCATGTGCTTAGTGAACGGCCTCTTGAATTCTCAGGACAGCACCTCAGTCAGAGTTTCCACTGTGAGAGGAAAGGCCCCACTCAGCAACCTCCGCCATCTTTCCTCCAGCCGGGCTGACCCCTTCCTCGACGGCAGACTTTCACGCGCCCCCTTCTTCCCAGCGGCTTTCTTCTGAGTCTTTGACATCCCCCACTTCCCTTATATCTTCCTGCACTAGCTTGTTGAAAAACCGCCCATTGAACCGGGCATTAAACTCCAAAAACCAGAGCCTCGAGCAGGAGCCACCTAACCTGTGACCTCCACCTACATTCCGCCATCAGAAGTCAGCTGTGGTGGGTTAATGAGGCGGGGGGGGACTGTTCTTTCTGGTTGTTTTGTCTTTCTTGGTTTGGTTCTGGATCCTTGGTGTACTCCCGAATCGATTTCTTCGTTATGAACAAGGTGCTGTTGGCAGGGATGGCTGGGGCAAAATATTCAGCGGTTGTGGTGTTGGATCCTGCACCACATTTCGGAGATGTCTGTGGGAAAGGGGGGGGTTTTGGGGGGGGGGGTGGTCCCGAGCGACCGCAGTGGAGGTTGGATGTGGGATTGCTGGCAGTTAAGAGGGTGTCTGAGGGGTTGGTGGGGGCTATCAGAACCCGTGTGGAATGTGCTGTGGGAGGCACTGAAGGCAGTGGGGGAGCTTATTTCAATTAGGGTACATGGAGATCAGATTAAGTAGTTGGAAGGCAGAGGCTAGTGGAGGCCATTTTAACAATAGATCAGAGGGACTCGGTGGCTCCAGGGGAGGGGTTATTGAGAGGAAGAAGCTCCAGATGGAGTTCGAACTTTTGTCTACGGGGAAGATGGTGGGGCAGTTGCAATGGATTAGAGGGATGTTCTATGAGCACAGGGAGAAGGCCAGTAGGCTGCTTGCACACCAGTTGAGACGGCTGGCGGTGGAGCGGGGGACTGGGCAGATAAGGGAGCGGAGGGGCAGGGGGGGTCACAGAGCCGGCTAAGGTGAATAGTGTGCTTGAGGCCTTCTACCGAGTACTGTATAGGCCGGAGCCACAAGAGTGGACCTGGGCATGAGGTGATTGCCGGGTGGCTTGGATTTGCTGGTGGGTGCAGGGGCTGGTTACTCCGGGGTTGGAGGAGGTACTGAGATGTATTGGCTCGATGCAGTCTGGGAAGGGCCTGGGTCTGGGTGGATTCCTAGCGGAATTCTATAAAAGGTTTGATACTGAGTTGGGGCCTCGAGTGGAAACTTTTTTTTTGTTTAATAAGGGGGTCTTCCGCCCACACCAACACAAGCATCAATTTTGCTTATTTGAATGAAGGATAAGGATACGGAGGAGTGTGGGTCGTATTGTCCGATATCGCTTTTGAATGTGGGTTATGGAGTTTTGGGCCAAGATGCTGGCTACGTGCATGGAGGATTATGAGCTGGGAGTGATGGGAGAGGACCAAACGGGATTCATGAAGGGGCAACAGCTATCATCTAATATTAGGAGGTTACTAAATGTGATGATGCCCCCAGAGGGCAAGGAAGTGGAGATAATAATATCTATGGATGCGGAGAAGGCATTCGACTGGGTTGAGTGGGAGTACCTGTTTGGAGTGTTGGGGCGGTTTGGATTTGGGCTGAGGGTTGGTGGGTTGGATCAGGATGTTGTACAGAGACCCCATGTTCAGTGTGCACACGAACAATACAAGTTTGGGGTATTTCTGCCTGTACCGGGGAACGAGGCAGGGCTGTCTTCTGTCCCCATTGTTTTTTGCATTGGTGATTGAGCCATTGGTGATGGCTCAGGGTTTCAACGAGGTGGAGGGATATTCAGAGAGAGGTGAGGGAACATTGAGAGTCCCTGTGTGGAGATGACTTGCTGATGTATGACACGGACCCGGTGGATAGTATGGATAGGATCATGGGGGTATTGACAGAGTTTGGGGCACTCTCAGGGTATAAGCTCAATGTGGGAAAGGGCGAGGTATTCCTGGTTAATGCTCAGATGCAGCGGAGGGGTTCGGAGAAGTCGCCATTTCAGCTGGTCAAGTGAGCTTTTGATATCTGGGAATAAGGGCATGGTTTGGCCCAGTCGCATAAACCGAATATGACCAATTTGGTAGAGGAGATGAAGGGAAATTTCAAGAGGCGGGATGTTCTCCCACTTTCGTTGGCAGAGAGGGTCCAGACTGTGAAGATGACGATCTTCCCGGAATTTTTGTTTGTCTTTCAGAGTCGCTTGAATTTTTGTCCCTAAGCCTTTTTTGTGTGAGGTCAGAGCGGTTGATTTTGGATTTTATCTGGGTGGGCACGGTACCTCGGGTAAGGTAGGTATTTTTGGAGAGGGGCAGGAGGAGGGAGGGTTGGCTTTGCCGAATTTGTTGAATTACAATGGGCGGCGAACGCGGAGAAGTTTCGGAAGTGGGTTGTGGGGGAAGAGTCTGTGTGGGGGTGGATGGAGGAGGCCTCGTGTCGGGAGAAGAGTTTGAGGGCACTGGTGTTGGCGCATCTTCTGCTCTCACTGGCCAAAGTGGTGGTTGAGTCGCTCAGCAAAGGCAACATTTTAGGACTGAGGGCATGTCACTGTGGGCGTCTGTTTGTGATAATCATAGATTTGTCCCAGCAGATTGGACTCAACATTCAGGGTGTCAGAGCGGGAGGGGATAGAGAAGTTTAGGGATTTGTTCGTGGGGGGCCAGGTTTGCTGAGTTGGGAGAGTTGGGGAGAAGTTTGAGTTGCCGAGGTCTGTGTGTG
Source organism: Scyliorhinus torazame (assembly GCF_047496885.1). Classification (NCBI taxonomy): domain Eukaryota; kingdom Metazoa; phylum Chordata; class Chondrichthyes; order Carcharhiniformes; family Scyliorhinidae; genus Scyliorhinus; species Scyliorhinus torazame. The sequence goes on from NW_027307973.1 coordinate 245,494, forward strand.
TGTGTGTGTGTGGTGTGGGGGGGGGGTTTGTTCGGGGGTTGTTGTGTTGGGCGCTCTGGATCCGTGGAACACATACAGGTCACCAACACTTGAAGTAGTGCAACACTATTTTATTAAGTCAGATAATGTTGAACGTACTTTCACTGTGGGTTAACACGATATTAGATTGAACTAAAGACCTATGCCTTGTCCTAACCAGTCGATTCACTCAGCACATGGTGAATATCTGTGCTGCAGGCTGTGAGCTCTGTCCTACTAGGAAGCTGCAGCTCGAATGAGCGGGAACTCTGATGCCCCCTGTCTTTATCGTGAGTGTGCTCTAACTGGTGATTGGCTGCGGTGTTGTGTGTGTTGATTGGTCCCACTGTAAGTCCATCAGTGTGTGTCTGCACCATGATATACTGGTGTATATTATGACAGGGGTATCATTCTTTCATATTTGAAGTAGAAAGTGGGGCATGTGGGGGGGCAAATGGGTTTTGGTATTTGCAAATCAGCTACTTTGTGAGGAAAGAAATGGCCACTTTTCCCAGGCTGCGACCCTGTCGATTATCATAGAATTTACAGTGCAGAAGGAGGCCATTCGGCCCATCGAGTCTGCACCGGCTCTTGGAAAGAGCACCTTACCCAAGGTCAATATCTCCACCCCATCCCCATAACCCAGTAACCCCACCCAACACTAAGGGCAATTTTGGACACTGAGGGCAATTTATCATGGCCAATCCACCTAACCTGCACATCTTTGGACTGTGGGAGGAAACCGGAGCACCCGGAGGAAACCCACGCACACACGGGGAGGATGTGCAGACTCCGCACAGACAGTGACCCAAGCCGGAATCGAACCTGGGACCCTGGAGCTGTGAAGCAATTGTGCTATCCACAATGCTACCGTGCTGCCCATCCTTGAAAAGATTATGGGTGGGATTTACTGACCGCCCCGCTGCTTGTTTTTCGCTGATGGAGGCGGCCCGCCAGCGGGATCTACCGGGCCCACTGGGATTTCCCGTTGACAGCACTTCTGGTTGCCGGATAACCCGTGCGCATGTGTGGGACCAGAATTTCCTGCTGACGTGAAATCCCGCCCCATGTCTGAGGGCGCGATATGGGGAGGTAGGGTCCCTGATATTTATGGGGGACTAATGGAGAGGAAGAGGGCCTCGGTGGATGAGGCAATACGGAAATGCGAGGAAGAGCCGGGGGTATGGAGTGAGGAACTGCGGAGGGTAAATCTGACCTCCTTTTTGTGCAAGATTGAGCTTAATTCATTTCAGAGTGGTGCAGAGAGCGCACATGACAGGATCACAGATTGCTCGGGTTTTCCCAGGGGTGCAGGATAAATGCGGGCGGTGTTTAAGAGGGCCGGCAAATCACACTCACATGTTCTGGTCCTGCTTGTAGTTGGTGGTGTTTTGGGAGGCTTGTTCGGGGGTTATGTCGGAGAATTTGGGGGGCGAGGGTGGCTGAGTGACGAGGCGGGATTTGCCATTAGAGGGTCAGAGGAGCGGTTGTTCTCGAGGTGGAGGCTCCTCATCACCTTCGTTAATGAGTGGTAGATGTCAGTGGAGGGGGAGGGCAGGGGCAGTGTTTTATTTGGGGGTATCATTGTTTTATACTTTAAGTATAAAGTGGGGCATGTGGGATGGTAAGAGGAATGGAGGGATTTGCTTTGTACATGTAGAAAGATAAGAGTTTCCTGTGTTTTGGATATAAATTGAAAGTGCCTTGAATAAAAATATTTTTTCAAAACATTGCATAGGTTTGGGATTGGAATATTTGTTTGTCAATCCAAATTGATGCAAATTGTTCAAGCGAAAAAACCTCGGGGTGTTTCACTGCCATTAAAGACATTCTACGAGGGCGGCACGGTGGCATAGTGGTTAGCACTGCTGCCTCACGGAGCCAAGGACCTGGTGTTCGATCCCGGCCCTGGGTCACTGTCCGTGTGGAGTTTGCACATTCTCCCTGTGCCTACTTGGACCTCACCCCCACAACCCAAAGATGTTTAGCATAGGTGGATTGGCCACGTTAAATTGCTCCTTAATTGGAAAAAAAAAGAATTGGGCACTTTCAATTTTTTTTAAAACGCTCCAAGAAAGCTTGTAATTTTGATATTTTTGAGGTAATTTTGTCAAATAGACTCGAGAGCTTTACCTGCTGCCCTGCTCCTTCGATAGAACAGCTCCTGTCGTGATCTGTACATCTGCACATACACCAGGGACTGCAGAAAGATGTAACAGCCACAGCATCACTAGAGGGCATCAGAGGCTGGTATAAAGGGTCCAGACCAAGGTAGGATCCGCCTCTTTCAGAAGTACAGGGCTAGTGAGCAGCAGCAGACAGAGACAGCTCAGCATAGGCAGTTTACCTTAGCTTCACTGGTCGTACCTCTTGACTGCATTACATCTACTTAAGCTCTGGAAACAGAACGAACCTACTGGATTGGATTGGATTTGTTTATTGTCACGTGTACCGAGGTACAGTGAAAAGTATTTTTCTGCGAGCAGCTCAACAGATCATTAAGTACATGAGAAGAAAAGGGAATAAAAGAAAATACATAATAGGGCAACACAACATATACAATGTAACTACATAAGCACCGGCATCGGATGAAGCATACAGGGTGTAGTGTTAATGAGGTCATTCCATAAGAGGGTCATTTAGGAGTCTGGTGACAGTGGGAAAGAAGCTGTTTTTGAGTCTGTTCGTGCGTGTTCTCAGACTTCTGTATCTCCTGCCCGATGGAAGAAGTTGGAAGAGTGAGTAAGCCGGGTGGGAGGGATCTTTGATTTTGCTGCCCGCTTGCCCCAGGCAGCGGGAGGTGTAGATGGAGTCAATGGATGGGAGGCAGGTTCGCGTGATGGACTGGGCGGTGTTCACGACTCTCTGAAGTTTCTTGCGGTCCTGGGCCGAGCAGTTGCCATACCAGGCTGTGATGCAGCCCGATAGGATGCTTTCTATGGTGCATCTGTAAAAGTTGGTAAGGGTTAATGTGGACATGCCGAATTTCCTTAGTTTCCTGAGGAAGTATAGGCGCTGTTGTGCTTTCTTGGTGGTAGCGTTGACGTGGGTGGACCAGGACAGATTTTGGAGATGTGCAACCCTAGGAATTTGAAACTGCTAACCATCTCCACCTCAGCCCCGTTGATGCTGACAGGGGTGTGTACAGTACTTTGCTCCCTGAAGTCAATTACCAGCTCTTTAGTTTTGCTGGCATTGAGGGAGAGATTGTTGTCGCTACACCACTCCACTAGGTTCTCTATCTCCCTCCTGTATTCGGACTCGTCGTTATTCGAGATCCGGCCCACTATGGTCGTATCGTCAGCAAACTTGTAGATGGAGTTGGAACCAAGTTTTGCCACGCAGTCGTGTGTGTACAGGGAGTAGAGTAGGGGGCTAAGTACGCAGCCTTGCGGGGCGCCGGTGTTGAGGACTATTGTGGAGGAGGTGTTGTTCATTCTTACTGATTGTGGTCTGTTGGTCAGAAAATCGAGGATCCAGTTGCAGAGTGGGGAGCCAAGTCCTAGGTTTTGGAGCTTTGATATGCGCTTGGCTAGGATTATGGTGTTGAAGGCGGAGCTGTAGTCAATAAATAGGAATCTAATGCAGGAGTCCTTGTTTTCAAGATGCTCTAGGGATGTGTGTAGGGCCAGGGAAATGATGTCTGATGTGGACCGGTTGCAGCGGTATGCGAATTGCAGTGGATCAAGGCGTTCTGGGAGTATGGAGGTGATGCGCTTCATGATCAACCTCTCGAAACACTTCATTGCGACTGAAGTCAGGGCCGCTGGTCGGTAGTCATTGAGGCACGTTGCCTGGTTCTTCTTTGGTACCGGTATGATGGACTGAATAAAGTATTTGTGTTAACTGGAAGTCTACAATCTTTATTCAGACTTAGAGAATAATATATGGTACCAGGAGTGATTTCAGAAAGCTAGCTAGACATCAGCAAGAGAAGAAAAACTTAAACCGGATATTCGACTGCGGAAGACTTCGCAGCAAATTAATCCGCGACGACTAACTGATTCGATGGAACTTGTTGGAACTCCATGGCGGCTGGAAACAACCGGTAATTTAAGTTATAACTGGAAAATGTTTTTACAGCTGTTCCAAATATTTATTACAGCTAATGATTTAAGCCATGCCTCTGATGCAATGAAAATAGCCCTACTTCTCTCAATAGGAGGGCATGGAGCTAGAGAAATCTATAATTGCTTTAATTACTTAGAAGATGAAGACAAATCCAAAATCGAAATCATGCTCAAAAAATTTGCTAAACGCTGTAACAGTCCGGCTGGTGAGATGCTGGAAAGATTTAACTCTTGTCAGAGAAACGGAGGGCCCATCTCTGATTTTATTACAAATCTCAAGTTAATACCACAAGGCTATAATTATGCTGGTTTCAGAGACACTGTGATAATGCATCAGTTAATTTCTGGACTATCTGATAAAAATTTGAGAGAACTATTACAAAATAAACATCTAACTCTAGAAATCGCAATACAAAAATGCCTTGCTTATGAACAAAAACAAAATCAATACTGTCAGTCTTTACAAACAGAATCAGTGTCTAGAAAAGAAAATCGGAAAAACGGTGCCAAAACTTACCACGAGGCAGAGACAGGATTGAAAGAAGTACTGAGCGGCAGCCATCTTGAGGAAGGAGCCACACATGCGCAGTTGTGCCAAGATCGCACAGTAAAGGAAACTCGAATTGTGCATGGGCAATCGTGTCCAGCACATGACGTCACTAGCACCATGACGTCAGATGACCAGGACCACGCCCACTTAAAAGGGAAATGCACGAAAATGAACAAAAATAAATTTAAAGCTGCAACACCCAATTTTCTTGCCTCAAAAGACAGAACAATGCCTGAACTTACACCAGCAGTTAAAAATAACTTTCACAACACCCTGGAACAAGCAGTTAGCACCACCCTAGAAGATGATATGGTCCTTGTAGACTACGACTCAGACGAAGATTTCATCTTGGGAGATGGCTACCCCAGTACCAAATCCGAACCGCAACTAGACGTGTTGTACCATGAAGACCCCGATGATGAGTTCTTGGGAATGGGGAATCTGCAGCCCAGCATATATGACATCCCGACTCGTGAGTGCAGGATTATGCTGCGGCCTGACGCCAAGAAACAGAGAGTGGTCCTCGCACCACGAAGGGTCCCAGCCTCCACACAAGAAGATGATTTGTTCATTGAACATGAAGAGAACGATCACAACTCCGAAACAAAAACCGATGATTTGTCTATCGAACAATACACACAATACTACTCAGACATGGCTGAGTTATTCGGAGATCCTGATCATAGCATCAGCAACACGGTTGAAAAGCTCAATACAACTCTTCTCATGATAGATGAATTCAATACCAGGGTGCCATGGCAGATCGTCGATACATGGGATGACAGCAATACCCAAGATGAAGACGACGCCACACAGAGAGCACAGAACAACTCCGTTGAGAGAGCACGGATCGACTCTACAGCGAGAACACTGTATGACTCCACAGAGAGAGCGATGACAGACTCCACAGAGAGAGCGATGACAGACTCCACAGAGAGAGCGATGACAGACTCCACAGAGTGAGCGATGAAGGACTCCACAGAGAGAGCGATGACAAACTCCACAGAGAGAGCGATGAAGGACTCCACAAAAAGAGCGACACAAGCCTCCACAAAGAGAACGACACAAGCCTCCACAAAGAGAGTGACGCAAGCCTCCACAGACAGCTCAGTGACAGACTCAAAAATGGAAGCAAGCAAACACTCCATAGCGAACGCCATGCATGTACAAGACCATGAAGATCGATCAAGCTTATTTGAGCCACCAGAAGAAGACACTGAATGTCTACCCACTGTATGTGAGACAAGTGACGAAGAAATCAAAATTCCCATACAGGATGTGCAGGATCACAGCGAGACTGACATATCTCAGCTCGTCTGCACAGAAACACTCAATAATCAGAGGACGGCCATCCATGGGTCCAGAGAGACCACGTCAATTGAAATCTTGAAGATTTTGACTCCAGAAAAGGAGCACCACGACCCACAACAAAATGAAATCGTGAAGATTTTTGATTCCAGAAAAGGAGCACAAAGAGATCACAGGTGATTCAAATGAACCTGAAATGACTCTAGAAGAGGAATACCAAGTAAGCAAAGAAGAGAAATCGAATCCACCACAAATGACTGATGTCACCAACATCAATGCAACATCAGATCATTCTCACATTTCTCAAGAAGAAACGCTCAATGTAGCAGAGACCACAAAGGACACGGACACCAATAACTGTGACAATGACTCAAATCATCCACATGGCTCACTCATTGAGTGCAACAAGAACAACAAAAACCGCAAGAAGCACAGCAGAAACAAGAACAACAACAAAAACAACATGCAGCGCAACAAGAACGACAAAAGCAACAAGAAGCACCCCAGAAACAACAAGCACAACAAGAAAAAGAGCAAGAATAAAAGCGAAAACAACGAAAACAGAATCAACAAGCATGACAAAAAGAACAACAAGAACGACAACAATGAAACAACAACCTGTACAACATGGTACAACTCTTCATGTGGAGGACCAGGCCACAGCACACTGCAAAACAATGACAAGACTGCAAACATGCCATGGCATGATAAAGAATCTCACAAATTCATATCTGCTCCAGAACAAACAAGCAAAACAGCTTTCACAAAAAATGACATACAGCAGCAATACCACAAACACAGGAAAAAAATTGAGGTCAGACAACGGTGCGACACAGAATCGCTACCCACAATCAAATGGAACAGGGGAAAAGGTGTCCACATCATTAAACGGCTCATCAGCAAAGCAACTGAGTCACGTTCCGACATCAACCTAGCTCTGTTATCGTACCGAGCAACGCCATTGAGCTCAGGACTGTCGCCAGTGCAAATGCTCTTCGGCAGAGACAGCTGGACAATCCTACCAGCAAAGCAATTCTGAGACCGCGGCAACGCACCGGTTCTCGACGACATGTGGGCACTATGCTCCAAACAAAAACTATACTACGATCAACATGCAATCCCACTCAAGCCACTGACAATAGGTGACACCATCAGAATCAGGGACCCAGAAGGCGGATGGTCTGAGTCAGCCACGGTGATCAGGCAGGAGGCACCGCGGTCCTACATTGTCAAATCGTCTGCGGAGGTACTTTGTCACCGTAACCGCCGGGATCTATTAGAGATTCGACGTACAACGCCAGTATTTCTCTCACTGGACTTGACCGAGTCCATTTGTCCACAGGACGTTCCTCGCCACACAACGCCAGAGAGTACTCTTGATGACATCAAACCATCATCCCTACTACCACCGTTAAGACGCTCCAGCAGAAGCCGTAAGGCACCCGACCGGCTAGATTTGTGACGACACTTCAACACACGCACAAGACGAATATGGACATTTTGCACGATGGACTCACAACACAGTTACTTGTTTCTGTGTAATTTTTATCATTTTCACAGTGTGCAGATTTGCATATTCTCACCACTTGTTATGTACAATTTTCTTGAGGCCAGTCTAGAAAACATGTCCAATAAAACGGGGGGGGGGTGATGTAGTGATCTATACATCTATACATACATTTGCACATACACCAGGGACTGCAGACAGATGTAACAGCCACAGCATTCATAGAGTGCATCAGAGATGGGTATAAAGGGTCCAGACCAAGGTAGGATCCGCCTCTTTCAGAAGTACAGGGCTAGTGAGCATCAGCAGACAGAGACAGCTCGGCCTAGGCAGTTTACCTTAGATTCACTGGTCATACCTCTTGACTGTATTATATCTAGTTAAGCTCTGGAAACAGAACAAACCTACTGAATAAAGTATTTGTGTTAACTGGAAGTCTACAATCTTTATTCAGACTCAGAGAATAATATAGTTCCGACTGTGGTTCTGCCGTGTTTTCTTCAGTCTCTATTCCATAGCATTGTACTCTGCTCAGCAAAATGAAAAGACAAACTATCTTGCCTGTTAAGTGGCCATGTGTATCCATGCGTGTGTTCTAGTCCAGGAATCCTGGATCTCTTATGTCACGGTTCACGGATCACTTCAATGACTTTTGGAATGATGAACGCAAACAGCACAGATTGCTATTCAACCCAAGCCCATGTTTGCAAAGCCTGATTTGATTTGATTTTTGATGGATTTGATTTATTGTCACATGTACCGAAGTATAGCAAAAAGTATTTTTCTGCGGCCGAGGAGCATACATAGCAGACACAAGAATAATCAACAGGGAACATTGACAAATGGTACATCGACAAAACAGTGATTGGTTACAGTGTGGAAGAAGGAGCCAAACAAAGCACATACATGAGCAAGAGCAGCATAGGGCGTCGTGAATAGTGTTTCTACAGGGAACAGATCAGTCCAAAGGGAGGTCGTAGAGGAGTCTAGTAGCTGTGGGGAAGAAGCTGTTCCTATGTCTGGATGTGCGGGTCTTCAGACTTCTGTACCTTCTGCCTGATGGAAGGGTCTGGAAGAAGGCAATGCCTGGGTGGGAGGGGTCTCTGATAATGCTGTCTGCCTTCCTGAGGCAGCGGGAGGTGTAGACAGAATCAATGGGAGGGTGGCAAGTTTGTGTGATACGTTGGGCTGAGTTCACCACAGACTGCAGTTTAGCAACATTTAGCAACGAGAGGTCTTGATCCAGTAATGTGTTAAACCCAGCTTCTTTGGTCTTGCTGACTTTCCCACGTGTATTTTAAAATATAGTAGGTATTGCCACAAGGATTAGTTGTCAACATTTTTGAAATTATTTATTCACCTAATTGATAGATGCAATGTTAGAGCCAAAGCCACAGAATATTTGTATCGATAGGGTTATCATAACATCGGCAATAATATTATTTCCTCTTATTTTTAATGAAGTATATTCTGATGATGTTTAGTCTGTGTAGCTAGCACAACACAAAACCCTTTTGGGTTGCTTCCAAGGCAACGTTGGAGAATGCCACCGCAGCTTTGAACAAGAGCGTCTGCATAGAAGCAGTAAGCGCTGAATCTCAGCCACCTAGTGCCTAAACAAATATAAAGCAACATCCTCAAATTTTATTCACTGATACCTGGCTACACGTATCCATTTTGAATCCTCTTTCAGCCTCTTAGCTTGGGGCCTAGTTAGGGATGTTTAAAAAAAAACTGATAATTCTCGATTTTGTCACCAAAGGCTCAGAATATCAAAGTTAAGAGATAATGATGGGCCTACATGAAACCTTCAGACTGGTGTAAGAAAGGGTGGCCCGGAGGCACAGTTCGATCCCAGCCCCGGGTCACCGTCCGTGTGGAATTTACACATTCTCCCTGTGTTTGCGTAGGTCTCACCCCCACAACCCAAAAATATACAGGTTAGGTGGATTGGCCACGCTACAATTGCCCCCTAATTGGGAAAAAAAAATTATTGGGGACCCTAAATTTATTTTTAAAAAAGAATGGCGTAAGAATACTTTGGTTTGTGGCACCCAATAGGAAGATGCAGAGGACGCACTTGAGAGATTCGCTAGGCTACATGAGGAATACTTCATTTGAAACATGAGATTTATTTTTCATTCGAATAAAGCAGGATCCAGAGCAAAATGATAGTATTTAAAACGATGACTCCCATTCCGCACCTCACCCATTACTGCCCCCATGTCGTCAGCCTATTTCCTATCTTAGTTCAGTCACTATTATCTCCAGCTGGGCATGAGGGAAGAGGGGATGGGCAGTGGAATTTCAACGACACGATAGAGAAAGGGAAAGGAGGGGAGATGAAGTAAGGTGCATAGAATTTACAGAAGGAGGCCATTCGGCCCATCGAGTCTGCACTGGCCCTTACAAAGAGCAACCCACTCAAGCCCACGTATCTGCCCTATCCCCGCAACCCCCACTTAACCTTTTTGGACACTAAGGGGCAATTTATCATGGCCAATCCACCTAACCTGCAATCTTTGGATTGTGGGAGGAAACCGGAGCACCCGGAGGAAACCCACGCACACACGGGGAGAATGTACAGACTCCGCACAGACAGTGAACCAAGCCGGAATCGAACCTGGGACCCTGGAGCTGTGAAGCAATTGTGCTAATCACTATGCTACCCCAAAGGCTGGGTCAAAATAATGTGTAGCTCGAGGAAAATCTTGTAAATAAGTTTAAACTGATGGCTTTGCACCAGAAGACATCTGGACATTCCCACCAGTGGAATCTTCCAGTCCTGTCATGGCGACGCCCCCCCCCCCCCCCCGACGCGGATTCCCCACCGACGGAAGGAGCAAACAGCGGGAAAACCCTTTGAAAGCAGCGGGACAGGAAGATCTCACTGCCAGCCAATGGCGAGCCGCCATAAAAGACGTGGGAGGCGAAAATCCCACTGATAGATTGCACGGTGTTGCGGGTTAATCCCTTACCTGCTGATTCAGGTACTGCCAAATATGGGAGGAAAAAATGCCTCTAATGAATGGTTGTAATTCTGTAATCTCACCTCGGAATTCGATGGCAAACTGTGAAGGCTTTGTGCAATATGTCTTACGATGCTAGTGTGTTTGTTCAATGTTTCTTATGGCTGGAGTACGGCGATAGCCACTTACCTTCAGGCAAAAGGAATTAATTAAAAAAAAATAAGCCTGCCGGTTTATCCCCACAAAACATTTCTTTTGATTCTGCAGCACTGGAATATAGTGTGCCAAAGCTTTTGATGAACCACACCACTCTTGGGGCCCAATTAAACCTATGCTAGAAATAATATTTGATGTTCGGGATTGGGGTGAGAAAGACCCCAAGTGTGTCCCCCAAGTTAGTGGAGGTGATTTGAGCCTGCGATCGTCATCAGAGAGAATGGCAACGTGGAGGCAAAATCGGGAAAGAATTGGGAAATACAATCCCTGATATCTCCGTGGTGGGATCTGGGGACCATTAAGTTGCAGTCCCGATCGGGTGCCCTATAAAGACTGCTTCCTGGTTTCTGTGGTGTCGGCTCTATCAGTCCCCAGCCTGACTGAGTGATGGCGGAAACCCCACCCACTCATTCTTTTACTTTAAAGCGGTTCAAGATCAGGAGAGAAATCTGGTCTGTGCAACTCTCCCTCCACAGATGCTGTCAGACCTGCTGAGATTGTTCAGTATTTTCTGTTTTATGTCCTAATAAGGAACCCGCTTTATTTTTTTGCCTGTAGATTCTGGATCGGTAACCTGAACGTTATTTTCTCAACAGGTGTTGCCGAACAGAGGAATCTGGATTCAACAGTTTGAACGAGGCAGGACATGTGATTATCATAGAATTTACATGTGGTGCACAACACCGTATGTTTGAAACATGGGCAGCACGGTAGCACAAGTTGGATAGCACTGTGGCTTCACAACGCCAGGGTCCCAGGTTCGATTCCCTGCTGGGTCACTGACTGTGCGGAGTCTGCACGTTCTCTCCGTGTCTGTGTGGGTTTCTGCTGGGTGCTCCGGTTTCCTCCCAAAGACATGCAGGCTAGGTGGATTGGCCATGATAAATTGCCCTTAGTGACCAAAAAGGTTGGGAGGGGTTATTGGGTTGCGGGGGTGGGGTGGAAGTGAGGGCTTAAGTGGGTCGGTGCAGACTCGATGGGCTGAATGGCCTCCTTCTGCACTGTTATGTTCTGAGTCATTTTTGGAATCAGTACTGATGAAGCAGAAACACTCACTGAGATAGGTGCAAACACACAAGGGGAAGATTAAACCGGCGAACCTTAAGAAGTAGAGAAGCAACGAGAAGTGATTTGCTGCAGCTTTCCGTGAGCTCTGTTGACGCTCTCTTCCTCGCTCTCGTTGCTCATGTCGTTCCCCATCTGAAAATTTTCTTCTCACTGAGCTGTGAAACCTAATAAAATCCTTGGAAATAGTATCCAGAACGCCAATTTTCAAACTTGCAAACCAAGAAGACGACAAGGGTGGGATTTTCCAGCGCTTCCCGGCGGTGGGATCTTCCTGCCCTGCCGAAGGCAACCTCCTGCGGCAGGTTCTTTTAGTGGGACCAGAAAATGCCGCTTGCTGCCAATGGGGAGCCACCTTGGCCGGGGTACACAGTTCAGGTTCTCATATCAGTTTGTATTTGGGAGAGAATAGTATTGTTGTTAAATCCTGTGTATTTTACGAAGCTATTATGATATAGTTGGCAAAATTGCAGCTGGATTATGGTAGGAGTAAAATGGGTGACATCTATATTTGTAAAGAGGTTTGACATGTTCTGGGTCAGCAAGCAGTGGGGATGGTGTCTCCTTGAAACAAGCTGCATTTATTACGTCAATAACTCCTGACTAGTCGTTGTGGCTGAGTGGATGGACTCAAAATCCATTGGTTCGAATCCTGCCGACTACAGCAGCTTATTATTTGGGGGTTGGATTAGCTCAGTTGGCTGGACAGTCTGTTTGTTTTTGTTTTTTAAAATAATTTTTATTAAAGGTTTTCATAAAATATCAATAACAAACAAAATGAAAAAGAAACCCAACAGGGTTAAGTACAAAACACAGTCCAGAAAAACAACCCCCCATACTCCCCCCTGTACATAAATAATAAATTAACATTAACACCCCGAATTAATACAAGTATATACACCCCCTCAGACCCTCCAGTGTAAATAACAAAAACAAAAAAGTAAAGTGACCCCCCCCCACCCCAAGTTACTGCTGCCATTGACCAATGTCTACCGCATTCCACCCTCTCCAACTTAATAAACCCCGCCATATCGTTGATCCAGGATTCCACGCTTGGGGGCCTCGCATCCTTCCACTGAAGAAGAATCCTTCGCCGGGTTACCAGGGACGCAAAGGCCAGAATTCCGGCCTCTTTCGCCTCCTGCACTCCCGGTTCCTCTGCCACCTCAAATATTGCGAGCCCCCAGCCCGGTTTGACCCTGGATCCTACCACCCTCGACACTGTCCTTGCTACGCCCTTCCAAAATTCCTCCAGCGCTGGGCATGCCCAGAAGATATGGGTGTGATTTGCTGGGCTCCCTGAGCACTTAACACACCTGTCCTCACCCCCAAAATACCGGCTCATCCTTGTCCCGGTCATGTGTGCCCTGTGCAGCACCTTAAACTGTATGAGGCTGAGCCTCGTGCATGAAGATAAAGAGTTCACCCTCCCTGGGGCATCTGCCCATGTCCCCTACTCAATCTCCTCCCCCAACTCCTCCTCCCACTTACCTTTCAGCTCCTCCACCGAGGCCTCCTCCTCCTCCTGCATCACCTGGTATGTTGCCGAGATCTTCCCATCTCCAACCCACTCCCCCGAGAGCACCCTGTCCTGTACTGTGTGTGGCCGTAGCCGCGGGAATTCCACCACCTGCCATCTGGCAAACGCCCTTACCTGTAAGTACCTGAAGATGTTCCCCGGGGGGAGCCCGTACTTCTCCTCCAGCTCACCCAGGCTCACGAACGTCCCGTCCACAAACAGGTCCCCCAGCTTTCGTATCCCTGCCCTGTGCCACCCCGAAAACCCTCCACCTGTTCTTCCTGGGACGGACCGGTGGTTCCCCCGTAATGGGGTCCACGGCGAGGCCCCAACTTCCCCCCTATGCTGCCTCCACTGCCCCCAAATTTTGAGGGCAGCCGCCACCACCGGGCTCGTGGTATACCTCCTTGGAGGGAGCGGCAGCGGCACTGTTGCCAGCGCCCCCAGACTCGTACCCACACAAGACGCCATTTCCAGCCTCTTCCATGCAGCCCCCTCCCTCTCCATCTCCCACTTGCGCACCATCGTCACATTGGCGGCCCAGTAATATCCACAGAGGTTGGGCAGTGCCAGTCCCCCCCTATCTCTACTCCGCTCCAGGAACACCCTTCTCACCCTCAGAGTCCCTCGCGCCCACACAAACCCCATTATACTCCTGTTAACCCGCCTAAAAAAAGCCTTCGGGATAAACACAGGGAGGCACTGAAACAGGAACAAAAACCTTGGGAGCACCGTCATTTTGATTGACTGCACCCTACCCGCCAAGGACAGCGGCAACACATCCCACCTCTTGAACTCCTCCTCCATTTGCTCCACCAGCCTTGTAAAATTAAGCCGATGCTCCTGGCCACCTGGACTCCCAGATACCTGAAGCTCCTCTCCGCCTTTTTTAGTGGGAACTCGCCAATTCCCCTCTCCTGGTTTCTTGGATGAACTACGAACAGCTCGCTCTTCCCCATGTTCAGCTTGTACCCCGAAAAGTCCCCGAATTCCCTAAGAATCCTCATTACCTCCGGCATTCCTCCCACCGGGTCCACCACATACAGCAGCAGGTCGTCCGCATAAAGTGACACCCTATGCTCCTCCCCACCACGCACCAACCCCCTCCAGATCCTTGACTCCCTCAGTGCATTGCCAGGGGTTCAATCGCCAGTGCGAAGAGCAGGGGGGATAAGGGACACCCCTGTCTCGTCCCTCGGTGCAACCGAAAGTACTCGGACCTCCTCCTGTTTGTGGCCACACTCGCCATCGGGACCTCATACAACAGCCTAACCCACCTGACAAACCCCTCCCTAAACCCGAACCTCTTCAACACCTCCCACAGGTACCCCCACTCTACCCTATCGAAGGCTTTCTCAGCATCCATCGCCACCACTATCTCCGCCTCCCCCTCCCTTGCCGGCATCATGATAACGTTCAAAAGCCTCTGCACATTCGTGTTCAACTGCCTCCCCTTCACAAACCCCGTCTGGTCTTCATGGATGATCTGCGGCACACAATCCTCAATCCTCGTGGCTAAGACCTTCGCCAGCACCTTGGCATCTACATTTAGCACGGAAATCGGTCTGTAAGACCCACGCTGCAGGGGATCCTTGTCCCGCTTCAGGATCAAGGACATCAGTGCCCGGGACATCGTCGGGGGCAAGGCCCCACCCTCCCTTGCCTCATTGAAGGTCCTAACTAACAGCGGGCCCAACAGGTCCATATATTTTTTAATAGAATTCGACCGGGAAAGCGTCCGGCCCCGGTGCCTTCCCCGCCTGCATGCTTCCTATCCCTTTGATCAGCTCCTCCAGCCTAATCGGGGCCCCCAATCCCGCCACCAGTCCCTCTTCCACCTTTGGAAACCTCAATTGGCCCAGGAAGCGGCCCACCCCTCCCTCCTCCCGTGGGGGCTCGGATCGGTACAATTCCTCGTAGAAGTCCCTGAAGACCCCATTGATGCCAGCTCCACTCCGCACCACACTCCCTCCCCTGTCCTTAACTCCCCCGATCTCCCTAGCTGTGTCCCGCTTCCGAAGCTGATGTGCCAGCATCCGGCTTGCCTTTTCCCCATACTCGTAAATCGCCCCCTGGGCCTTCCTCTACTGCACCTCTGCCTTCCTGGTGGTCACCAGGTCGAATTCGGCCTGGAGGCTACGCCTCTTCCTCACAATCCTTCCTCGGGCTCCTCTGCATACCTCCTGTCTACCCTCACCATCTCCCCACCAGCCTCTTTCCCCCTGCTCCTTGTGGGCCCTAATGGAGATCAGCTCTCCACTCACCACTGCCTTCAGTGCCTCCCATACCATCCCCACTCGGACCTCCCCATTGTCTAAAGAATAAAGGGATTAAGGGTTATGGTGTTCGGGCCGGAAAGTGGAGCTGAGTCCACAAAGATCAGCCATGATCTCATTGAATGGTGGAGCAGGCTCGAGGGGCCAGATGGCCTCCTCCTGTTCCTAGTTCTTATGTTCTTATATCATTGGTCTCCAGGTACCTCTCTACACTTCCTCGGACCCGCTCGCTCACCTCCTCGTCCGCCAACAACCCCACCTCCAAGCGTCAAACGGGCGCTGGTCCCTCTCCTCCCCATCTCCAAGTCCACCCAATGCGGGGCGTGGTCCAAAATGGCTATTGTCGAATACTCAGTATCCTCTCCTCTCGCTATCAGCGCCCTACTCAAGTAGATTCGGGAATAAGCCTTATGGACATGTGAGAAGAATGAAAATTCCCTAGCCCCCGGCCTTGCAAATCTCCAAGGGTCCACCCCTCCCATCTGGTCCATAAATCCCCTCAGCACTCTAGCCGCCGCCGGTTTCCTACCCGTCCTAGACCTGGAGCGATCCAGTGCCGGATCCAGCACTGTGTTAAAGTCTCCCCCCATTATCAGGCCCCCCACTTCCAAGTCTGGGATCCGACCCAACATACGCCGCATAAAACCCGCATCGTCCCAGTTCGGGGCATACACATTGACCAGTACCACCCTCTCTCCCTGCAACTTACCACTTACCATTATGTACCTGCCGCCATTATCTGCCACAATGCTCGACGCCTCGAATGACACCTTCTTTCCCACCAAGATCGCCACCCCTCGATTTTTGGCATCCAGCCCCAAGTGAAAAACCTGACCTACCCACCCTTTCCTCAGTCTTACCTAGTCTGCAACCTTCAGGTGTGTCTCCTGAAGCATAACCACATCCGCCTTGATCCCTTCAGGTTTGCGAACACGCGGGCCCGCTTAACCGGCCCATTCAGTCCCCTTACATTCCAGGTTATCAACCGGATCAGGGGGCTACCCGCCCCCCTCCCCCGCTGACTAGCAATGAAAACTCCTCGGCCAGCCACGCGCCCGCACCCTACACCCGGCCCGTTCCCCACAGCGGCATACCTCCGTCTCGACCCCCCCCCATTCGCTCTAGCTCCTCCTTGACCATAGCAGCAGCATCTCGATTCCCCCCCCCCCCCCCCCCCCCCCCCCAACCCCTCCCTCGGCTAGGACCCATCCTAGCTGACTTACTCCCCCCATTGCACTTCCGCAAGTCAGCTGACTCCTGCTGACCCCGGCCACTCCCGCCTCTCCTTCGACTCCTCCCATTGTGTGGCACACCCTCCTCTCCCGTCCCCGTCCATAGGCTCCCCCCCTCCCCCTTCTGTTCTAAGCGTGGGAAACAACCCTCGCTTCCCCGCCCCAGCCCCGCTCCCTCCAGTCTTCAGCATGGGAATAAGCCCCCGCTTTCCACCTACCAGGCCCCGCCACCTCTGACGCAGCTCCTTTTACAGGCCCGGTCCCTTCACCCCTGACTCGGGCCTCCCCCTCCCCCACGGAGCCCCATCTCACCTCCAAGAGCCCCCCCGACCAACCCAACCAAAACAGTGCCCAACCCGCTCCAGTCACCCCCACCGACCCAAAAGAGAAACCCGGAGCAATACAAAGGCCCCCCCTCGAAACAAAAATAAACATAGCATATCAACCGCAGTCCCCAATCGCCCATCCCGACCCTCAATCTGTGTCCAACTTCTCGGCCTGAACAAAGGCCCACGCCTCCTCCGGAGACTCAAAATAATGGTGCCGGTCCTTGTAGGTAACCGACAGTCGCGCCGGCTGCAACATGCCAAACTTCACCCCCTTCCTGTGCAACACCGCCTTCGCTCGATTGTACCCGGCCCTCCTCTTTGCCACCTCCGCACTCCAGTCCTGATATATCCGAACCTCCGCGTTCTCCCACCTGCTGCTCCTCTCCTTCTTGGCCCACCTGAACACACACTGCCGACCGATGAAACCGCACCAGCACTGCCTGCGGAGGCTCGTTAGCCTTGGGCTTCCTCGCCAGCACTCTATGGGCCCCTTCCAGCTCCAGGGGCCCCTGGAAGGACCCCGCTCCCATCAGCGAGTTCAACATGGTGACCACATAGGCCCCCACGTCCGGCCCCTCCAGCCCCTCCGGGAGGCCCAGAATCCGCAGATTCTTCCGCCTCGACCTATTCTCCATCTCCTCGAACCGCTCCTGCCATTTTTTGTGGAGCGCCAGGCCTAATATCTCGTCCTCATTGTCAGAGATCTTTTGCCGAGCCTCGCGGATCGCCACTCCCTGGGCCGTCTGTATCTCCAGCAGCTTATCAATAGAAGCCTTCATCGGCTCTAGCAGGTCCGTTTTAATCTCTCTGAAGCAGCGCTGGATACCCTCCTGCTGCTCCTCCGCCCACTGCATCCACGCTGCCTGGTCTCCGCCCGCCGCCATTTTGTCCTTCTTCCCTCGCACCTTCTTCGGGTCCACCACCACCTTTTTTGTCGCCCCGCTCCTGGTTGAAGCCATATACTGACAGAGAGCTGTTGGGGGGGTGGGGGGTCATGATATCTACTCATGTATATACTGAAGTGCAGACAGGCAGTGATTGACATTTAGGACAACCAATAAGCACACAGCACAGTGCAGCCAATCACCAGACAGGACACTACCACTATAAAGCCAGAGGGCACTAGGTTTCCCGCTCTCTCTGGACCCAGCCACTGAGACAATCAGAGTCCACGAGCTAGCCAGTGCAAACACCATGTGGTAACTAGTAAGTCTGGTCAGGCTAATACAAGGTCTCCAGTCAGTTCAGTATAGTGTCGACCCACAGCTGAACATGTATATCAGTTCTATTGTTGAATAAAACAGTGTTCTATTTTCTCCAGTGTTAGACGTCTGCTTCTAGCTTCCCTGCATCAAGTGCAGTCCACATCGAACCAGTCAGCCTGGTGCAGGAGTGACACTGATATTGACGGACCTACCTCGAGTGAATCAGCATTGACCAGCAAGCAGCCATCCGGTGAAATGGAAAACACCCAGCCTCCTCTGCAGCTCCGCATCTCCGGAAACCTCGGTGCCGTCCAGCCTCCTCCGCAGCTCCGCTTCTCCGGTAACCTCGCTGCCAATTGGAAGATCTTCATGCAAAAGTTCCTCTTGCCTCCGACCTCGAAGCCGCATCGGGTGCCAGAAAGATCGCGCTATTTCTCTCAACAGCGGGGGACCACGCATCCACATCTACAACTCCCTTACGTTCGCTGAAGGCGAAGACAAAACGAAATTCAAAACAGTCCTGCTGAGGTTTGACAGCCACTGCGACATTGAGGTGAATGAGAGCTTTGAACGGTACGTTTTCCAGCAGAGGCTTCAGGGTAAGGATGAACCTTTTCAGTCCTTTGTCACCCATCTCCGCATCCTAGCGCAGTCATGTAACTATGACTCGACGGCTGATTCCATGATCCAGGATCAGATCGTTTTCAGGGTACACTCCGACTCCCTTTGGCAGCAGCTCCTGAAAGTCAAACAGTTGACCCTCCCTGTCGCTATCGAGACGTGCATTGTCCATGAGCATGCTAAGAATCGTTACTCCCACATCAGGGCGGCAGAAACTGCAAAGCTGGCCTCCCACGAGACGGAACGGGTGCAGGCCTTTGCACAGATGCAGGGCCTGAGCATCGAGGAGTGTTGCCGTTTTGTGTGCTTTTCCAGGGTCCCTGCACATGCGCGCCATGACCGAGTGGACGACGAGGCCGACAACCCGACTGCGCAGGTGCGTACGTCGACCGACCGTACTGCGCATGCGCGATGGCGCACGGAATGCGCTGGCGTCGGCATCACGACGTGTCCGAATTGTGTCTTCACGCATTTAAAGCGGCAATGTCCGGCAAAAGGACATCGGTACAGTGGGGCAAGCTTGGCCACTACGCAGCCCTTTGCAGATCTGCTCCACTGCTCAGCAGCCAGCGATCCCAGCTGCGGCGCAGAAGTGTCCGCTCAATACAGCGAGGCATACCAGATTATACGATCCTGACAGCCCAACAGACCTTGAGTGCCTCAAGTCCCCGCACCGAGTGGGCATCATAACTACACATGCGCTGCCTTCCACCAAAACGGCGCAATGCCTATCCATCCTCAGTGTGGATCCCGACGACGAGCAGTGTGCTGTCCTTACAGTTAACAAGGCTCGCATCCGGTTCAAACTGGTCACCGGCGCATTGGTGAACCTCATCTCAAAATCCGATCTCGACACCATCCATGCCAGACCAAGCATTCTTCCACCGATCTACCAGCAATCCTGCCGGCCCACGCGACCACTGCGATCCCGCCTATCCAAGTGCAGGCGGCTCCTGATCCACCTCTGAGACGATCAACAAGAATTCGTCGCCCACCACAAAGACTAAATCTATAGACTGAACTCTTGTACGAAGAGACTTCATCGCTTTAACCTCTGTAAATATTGTTTTGTTTGCCATGTATCTGCACGATCGACGCCTTCCTATGTATATACGTTCATCTAGACACCTTTATAGTATATAGTGTTGCTAACTTTTGGTTGGTTCTTAATTTGGCTCAGACACAGAAGTAAATGTTGCTCGTTGTATCTTTACTTAATTTGCTCTGTTTCTGCAACCTTTGCTCTAGAGTCGCCAGGTATCTTTATGATACCATCACGAGGTTCAAGCTCAAGTACTGATCAATAACTCAATACACCAGTTAGTAAGTTTCAAATCAAAACACATTTATTATACACAGTCAATCACTACTCATGCATAAAACTCTATTTACTAGACTATCTGTAACACTAAAAGGCCTATACTTAGCTTTGGAACTGACCCACCAGGTCAGGGGAACAAATGGCCTTTCGTTCGGGTTCTGAATCTGCAGGATTCAAAGCTGGTATGGACTGGTAGCTAGAAGCGCCTATCTCGTAGCGTGCGTTGACTGGAGACTTACTTGGTTGATGTAGCAGCTAGGCAGGTCACTGTCAAGGATTGGTTCGAGCTGCTGAGTGACCCTGCCAAGAAGGACGAATTGAACTTGGGGACTCTATTTTATAGTCCCGAGGGGCTTCACGATGTTCGGGGCGGACCCCGTACCTGGTTCCAAGTGATTGGACTACGTTCCGATCACTTGGATCGATTTCTCCAATACTGGAGCTGTACCCTGATCGCTGGGCGGTCCCTGAGTGTCCGTTGGCTTTCCTTTGTCTTGGCTCCTGCTGGCGCCGAGGAGTCTGGCTTGGCCTTATTCACCTTAAATGTTTCAATTGTTCCCGGGGATCGCCATTAATATGCAGATGGTTGTGAGTTTCAGTGCTGTCTGGGTTTCTACAAGTTCTGATACACAGGAAACTTTGCACCTGCTTGTTTTGCCTGTGTTGGCTGAATTTCCCTGTAGTCTTTGCGGGTCACCATTTTAAAGTCAGGAAGTGGCCAACGCAGGTGGCTACACCCTCGTGATCCCTAACGCGAAGCGTGAAGGATCACATAACTGCGTCGTCTTCACTCCTTGACCCAGCGAGCACTCTTCCATGGCCTCTACACTGACCATAACTATGCAATACATTTTTAACTAACAATTCTAAGTGGCGCTATGTCACAACAGGGGCATGCATTACAACATAAAAAAACGGTACCTCTAACTATCTTCCATAAACTACACTCACTTAAACATCCAGTCATGCTAACTTCCTAACAATACAAAAATAATAGCAGCATTCACATTTTCCTCTGGCTTGGAGGTCAAACACAGAGTTGTACAATCTTTCTTTATTTACAAATCATGTAAACGAATGTCCTTTATTGTAGATCAAGGGGTTCGGGGGCCTGGTGAAAACCGAAAATAGGGAATCTCATCCTGTACACCGGGGTGCGGGAGCGGTAGGCTCTCCTTCGCCATTTTCTCATGCGGATAGTCTGTACGATGCTGCAGAATATCGCCAATACTAAAAGGGATTCAATTACGTATGAAAGGGAGTACCATGTTATAAACCTATCACACCATGATGGTGCGTTGTTAATTGTCACTGGGCTCTGGGTGCTATGGGGAAGTGAATCATTGATGGCCGGGGGGATTGGGGTCAGGGGGTTCGCATTCGCGCGGAACCGAATATACATTATAACGAAAAACACGTATGCCGTCTTCATTGTTCTCTTCTTTTCCTTTCTTCTCTTCCTTTTTGTCTCTTCTCTTTTCCTGGAGCTTCTGAAATTCTGGGGATCAAACATAGTTTCTGTTACCATCTTGTTTAATATCTTGTACGTTAGCATGTCTGTCTTTTAGTGCCAATTTCCCTTTATAATTTGTCACCATGTGTGACTCCCTCGTTTTTAAAAAAAAACCAAATATTTGGACTAGACATCTAAGAGAATACTGCCGTACTGCGAGCCGTCTCGCAGCCTGTGTGATTTACCATCCTAGTGTTTGAGGATGTAAATAGCATAGGGAACCAATCCTAAGGGTTGCTAAACCAAACAAAAGAATTTTGAACGTAATCGATGCAAAATGGGGTGCGTATGGGCCGCGGCGGGTAAGATTTGTATGGAATCCCCGGGTAGGACGGTGATCAATGCCGTATGTGCTCTACCCGAGCGTAGCTGACCAGAGGGGGGTCCTCAGACAGGGCGGGGACCAATGCCGTTTCTCCACTGCCTGAGCAACCGGCAAGAACGGGTAAGAATGTGGTCGTCGTGGGGGCTGCCTCTCGTGATTACCTTCGAATCAGGAGAGTAGTTATGATTGTTGTCTGCCGACAGACTAGTTCCTCTGAACTGTTGTCTGGGACAAACTTTTTCCTTTAACAATTTTCAGTCGACAGACTAGTTCCTCTGAACTCTTGTCTGGGACAAACTAGATCCATTAACAGCCATTGTCCGTCAAAGGGGGTGGTGACGTGGGGCCGTGAAAACTTTTGAGTTTACACGCAACACCTAACGATAACATTAACAAACAAACATTGAACAAACATGCTGCAGGTTCCATCAGAAAGGACACCGTTTCTCCCAAGCGGTTCCTTTTAAAACATCATCTGGACACCTCAGTTATCAGTTGCGAACAGGGCCGCAAAGGGGTTCTCGTTTTGGGAGTCAGACTCAATGTCATCATATTCTCCCGGATGCCGTACTCGTGAATGGATGAGGGTTGCCAAAGCTGCATGGTGTGATTTAGGGTCCATCTCGTAGTTTCGGACGAGCCTGTACGAATTGTCACGGTGCCAAAAAGTGGTGTCTAATTCTGTGGGGACGGAGTCGGGGTCATCATCGTAGGGCGGTCGTCTTTGGTGAGGTTTGTTAAGGAATTTGATCAGGAAGTGATCATAGATCATAGAATTTACAGTGCAGAAGGAGGCCATTCGGCCCATCGAGTCTGTACCGGCTCTTGGGAAGAGCACCCCACCCAAGGTCAACACCTCCACCCTATCCCCATAACCCAGTAACCCCACCCAACGCTAAGGGCAATTTTGGACACGAAGGGCAATTTAGCATAGCCAATCCACCTAACCTGCACATCTTTGGACTGTGGGAGGAAACCGGAGCACCCGGAGGAAACCCACGCACACACGGGGAGGATGTGCGGACTCCACACAGACAGTGACCCAAGCCGGAATCGAACCTGGGACCCTGGAGCTGTGAAGCAATTGTGCTATCCACAATGCTACCGTGCTGCCCACCGTGTTCAGATTCGCTGGGTGTGGGGCCTGTTGCATGGGGATAGTAGGGAGGCGTGCTGTGGCTATTGTCTGTGTCATAGTCGCTGTCTCTGCTGCTGCTGTCTGTGGGCGTTCCGGGGCGGAGTCTAGAGTTCAGGGGTGGAGTCGAGGTCGAGACAGTTGATGGGGTGGACGTGTTGGGGGAGGGGAGGGATACATTGGCTGTGGGCGGGGCGTGGTCTGCTGCGTCGAACATGACGTGGTGTGCGTGGTTAGACTGCGAGCCATATGCCTTGAGCTGGTTAATATGAAACCACGCGGTCTTCCCGTTGGGGTACTTGATTTTATAAACGGAGGGGCTTACTTTGTCCGCAACGGAGTACGGACCGGAATACTTAGGTGACAGGAACGTGCTGGGGTTGTAAATGGAGAGCTGTCCTACTTCAAACTCAGTCGCATGCACTGTCTTGTCGAAACAGGCCTTGCTCTGTTTCTTCCTGGTGCCTAATTTTACTGCGGCTGCTAGCTGAGCCGTTTTTACATTCTCAACTAATTATTTGACTGCGTTCTCGTGTGTGAGGGCCGTCACTTCCAAGTCCTAATGAAAATTCTGTGCCTTTGGGACTTCCGGGTGCGGCGATGACCAGCTGAGTCGCACGTTTCGGCAGCTCCCTGTGAAACGGACTTTTGGGCTCTTGATAGGAGCCCCAACGGCAATTTTAACGGCTGAAAACACCGTGCGGTAAACCAGAAGGGTGTTCCCCCTGGACACGGATGGAAAAAGGAGAGGAAAGTGGCCGGATTGCAGCGGATCCTTTGGAACAACGGCAAGGAAGGCAAGCAGAAACCAAGATGGCGTCGGAAGGTGGCAGTTTCATATGGGGCCCTGAACAACAAGAGTTTTTGAAACGCTGCGTGGAGGAGATAAAAAAGGAAATGAAGAAAGAGTTGTTGGCCCCGATATTACAGGCGATTGAAGGGCTGAAAGAGGAACAAAAGACCCAGGAGCAGGAGCTTTGGGTCGTGAAGGCGAAAGCAGCAGAGAATGAAAACGATATACAGGGCCTGGTGGTGAAGTCGGAGATACAGGAGGCACACCAGAAACGATCTGTGGAGAGGTTGGAGGCACTGGAAAATAACGCAAGGAGGAACAACTTGAGGATTCTTGGCCTTCCTGAAGGTGTGGAGGGGGCGGACGTCGGGGCATATGTGAGCACGATGCTGCACTCGTTAATGGGAGTGGAGGCCCCGACGGGTCCGTTGGAGGTGGAGGGAGCATACCGAGTTATGGTGCGAGGACCGAGAGCAGGAGAAGCTCCCAGAGCCATAGTGGTGAGATTTCTCCGTTTTAAGGATAGAGAAATGGTCCTTAGATGGGCGAAGAAAACTCGGTGTAGTAAATGGGAGAACGCGGTGATCCGCGTCTATCAAGATTGGAGTGCGGAGGTGGCGAGAAGGAGGGCGAGCTTTAATCGGGCCAAAGCGGGTACTTCACAAAAAAAAGATAAAGTTTGGAATGCTGCAACCGGCAAGACTGTGGGTCACATATCAAGGGAGGCACCACTACTTTGAGACGGCGGATGAAGCGTGGACTTTTATTGTAGAAGAAAAATTGGAATGATTGGACTACGAAAATGAACGTTTGGACAAAGTGGTGGGACGAGTGGGGGGGGGGGGGGGGGGGGGCGAAGAGGGATTGTATTGTATGATTAATCCTGCGGTATGGTAACTTTTCTTTCTCCCACAGGTGGTGATGGGGGGAGGTGGGGAGGGAGAGGAGATGGGGCGTTGGCCATGGGAGGCGGGGCCGAGGGAGAGGCGCGGGCTTGGTTCCCGCGCTATGATAATTATGGCGGGAATAGAGAAGCAGGAAGGAGGGGGCACCGCACGGGGCGAGCCGTGATCACGGGGGGAAGCCGAGGTCAGCCAGAGTTTGCTGACTTCTGGGAGCAACATGGGGGGAGTAATTACGCTAGCGGGGGGTCTAGCGGGGGGGGGGGGGGAGGGGGGGAATTACTGGGTTGCTGCTGCTGGGGAAAGGGGGGAGTGGGTGCGGGAAAGGATGGGCGGGGGGGCACCGTCTGGGAGAAATACAGCCGCGTGGGAACTGGGCGAGAAGCTGGAAAAAGATGATGGCTAACCGGCAAGGGGGGGGGGGGGGAAGCCCCCCCAACTCGGCTGATCACGTGGAACGTGAGGGGGCTTAACGGGCCGATAAAGAGGGCACGAGTACTCGCACACCTTAAGAAACTTAAAGCAGATGTGGTCATGTTACAGGAAACGCACCTGAAACTGATAGATCAGGTTAGGTTGCGCAAAGGATGGGTAGGGCAGGTGTTCCATTCGGGGCTGGATGCGAAAAACAGGGGGGTGGCTATATTAGTGGGGAAGCGGGTAATGTTCGAGGCAAAGACTATAGTGGCGGATAACGGGGGCAGATACGTGATGGTGAGTGGCAAATTACAGGGAGAGATGGTGGTGTTGGTAAACGTGTATGCCCCGAATTGGGACGATGCCAATTTTATGAGGCGAATGCTAGGACGCATCCCAGACCTAGAGACCGGAAAGCTGATAATGGGGGGAGACTTTAACACGGTGTTGGAGCCAAGGCTGGATAGGTCGAAGTCCAGGACTGGTAGGAGGCCGGCAGCAGCCAAGGTGCTTAAGGATTTTATGGAGCAGATGGGAGGGGTGGACCCGTGGAGATTCAGTAGACCTAGGAGTAAGGAGTTCTCGTTTTTCTCCTATGTCCATAAAGTCTATTCACGCATAGACTTTTTTGTGTTGGGTAGGGCATTGATCCCGAGGGTGAGGGGAACGGAATATACGGCTATAGCCATTTCGGATCATGCCCCACACTGGGTAGACTTGGAGATAGGGGAGGAAACAAGAGGGCGTCCACCCTGGAGAATGGATATGGGACTAATGGCGGATGAGGGGGTGTGCTTAAGGGTGAGGGGATGCATTGAAAAGTACTTGGAACTCAATGACAATGGGGAGGTTCAGGTGGGAGTGGTCTGGGAGGCGTTGAAGGCGGTGGTTAGGGGGGAGCTGATATCAATAAGGACACATAAAGGGAAGCAGGAGAGTAAGGAACGGGAGCGGTTGTTGCAAGAACTTTTGAGGGTGGACAGACAGTATGCGGAAGCACCGGAGGAGGGACTGTATAGGGAAAGGCAAAGGCTGCATGTGGAATTTGACTTGCTGACCACAGGCACTGCAGAGGCACAATGGAGGAAGGCGCAGGGTGTACAGTATGAATATGGAGAGAAGGCGAGCAGATTGCTGGCACACCAATTGAGGAAAAGGGGAGCAGCGAGGGAAATAGGGGGGGTGAGAGACGAAGATGGAGAGACGGAGCGGGGAGCGGAGAGAGTGAATGAAGTGTTCAAGACATTTTATAAAAAATTGTATGAAGCTCAACCCCCGGATGGGAGGGAGAGAATGATGGAGTTTTTGGATCGGCTGGAAATTCCCAAGGTGGAAGAGCAGGAAAGGATGGGATTGGGAGCACAGATCACGGTAGAAGAAGTGGTGAAAGGAATTAGGAACATGCAGACGGGAAAGGCCCCGGGACCGGACGGATTCCCAGTTGAATTTTACAGAAAATATTTGGACTTGCTCGCCCCGCTACTGACGAGGACCTTCAACGAGGCAAAGGAAAGGGGACAACTGCCCCCGACTATGTCAGAAGCAACGATATCGCTTCTTTTAAAGAAGGAAAAGGATCCGCTACAATGCGGGTCCTACAGACCAATCTCCCTCCTCAATGTAGATGCCAAGGTCTTGGCCAAGGTAATGGCAATGAGAATAGAGGAATGTGTCCCGGGGGTGGTTCATGAAGACCAAACTGGGTTTGTGAAGGGGAGACAGCTGAACACGAACATACGGAGGTTGTTAGGCGTAATGATGATGGCCCCACCAGAGGGTGAAACGGAGATAGTAGTGGCGATGGATGCCGAGAAAGCATTTGATAGAGTGGAGTGGGATTATCTGTGGGAGGTGTTGAGGAGATTTGGGTTCGGAGAGGGGTATGTTAGATGGGTGCAGCTGTTGTATAGGGCCCCAGTGGCGAGTGTGGTCACGAATGGACGGGGATCGGCATATTTTCGGCTCCACAGAGGGACAAGGCAGGGATGTCCTCTGACCCCATTACTGTTTGCACTGGCGATTGAGCCCCTGGCGATAGCGCTGAGAGGTTCCAAGGGATGGAGGGGAATACTTAGGGGAGGAGAAGAACACCGGGTATCTTTATATGCGGATGATCTGCTACTATATGTGGCGGATCCAGCGGAGGGGATGCCAGAAATAATGCGGATACTTGGGGAGTTTGGGGATTTTTCAGGGTATAAATTGAACATGGGAAAGAGTGAGCTGTTTGTGGTGCATCCAGGGGAGCAGAGTAGAGAAATAGAAGACCTACCGTTGAGGAAGGTAACAAGAGACTTTCGTTACCTGGGGATCCAGATAGCTAAGAATTGGGGCACATTGCACAGGCTAAATTTGATGCGGTTGGTGGAACAGATGGAGGAAGATTTCAAGAGATGGGACATGGTAGCATTGTCAATGGCAGGGAGGGTGCAGGCAGTTAAGATGGTGGTCCTCCCGAGATTCCTTTTTGTGTTTCAGTGTCTCCCGGTGGTGATCACGAAGGCTTTTTTCAAAAGGATAGAAAAGAGTATTATGGGTTTTGTTTGGGCCGGGAAGACTCCGAGAGTGAGGAAGGGATTCTTACAGCGTAGTAGGGATAGGGGGGGGCTGGCACTACCGAGCCTAAGTGAGTATTATTGGGCCGCTAATATTTCAATGGTGAGTAAGTGGATGGGAGAGGAGGAAGGAGCGGCGTGGAAGAGATTAGAGAGGGCGTCCTGTAGGGGGACCAGCCTGCAGGCTATGGTGACAGCCCCATTGCCGTTCTCACCAAGGAACTATACCACGAGTCCGGTGGTGGTAGCTACACTGAAGATTTGGGGACAGTGGAGACGACATAGGGGAAAGACCGGAGCACTGGGGGGGTCCCCGATAAGAAACAACCATAGGTTTGCCCCGGGGGGAATGGATGGGGAATTTGGAATGTGGCAAAGAGCAGGTATAACGCAATTAAAAGATCTATTTGTGGATGGGAAGTTTGCGAGTCTGGGAGCGCTGACCGAGAAATATGGGTTGCCCCAAGGGAATGCATTCAGGTACATGCAATTGAGGGCTTTTGCGAGGCAGCAGGTGAGGGAATTCCCGCAGCTCCCGACACAAGAGGTGCAGGACAGAGTCATCTCAAAGAAATGGGTGGGGGACGGTAAGGTGTCGGATATATATAGGGAATTGAGAGACGAAGGGGAGACTATGATGGACGAACTAAAAGGGAAATGGGAAGAAGAGCTAGGGGAGGAGATTGAGGAGGGGATGTGGGCAGATGCCCTAAACAGGGTAAACTCGTCGTCCTCGTGCGCCAGGCTAAGCCTGATTCAGTTTAAGGTATTACACAGGGCACATATGACTGGAACACGGCTCAGTAAATTTTTTGGGGTGGAGGATAGGTGTGCGAGGTGCTCGAGAAGCCCAGCGAATCATACCCATATGTTTTGGTCATGCCCGGCACTACAGGGGTTTTGGATGGGGGTGACAAAGGTGCTTTCGAAAGTAGTAGGAGTCCGGGTCGAACCAAGCTGGGGGTTGGCTATATTTGGGGTTGCACAAGAGCCGGGAGTGCAGGAGGCGAAAGAGGCCGATGTTTTGGCCTTTGCGTCCCTAGTAGCCCGGCGCAGAATATTGCTAATGTGGAAAGAAGCCAAGCCCCCGGGGGTGGAGACCTGGATAAATGATATGGCGGGGTTCATAAAGTTAGAGCGGATTAAGTTCGTCCTAAGGGGGTCGGCTCAAGGGTTTACAAGGCGGTGGCAACCGTTCGTCGAATATCTTGCGGAAAGATAGATAGGGGAGAACAAAGAAGGCAGCAGCAGCAGCCCAGAACTTGGGGGGTGGGGGGTGGGGGGGGGAGGGCGGGGGGGTGTGTGGCCTGAGACAAGGCAGTTGCCAATTAGGGCTAGTTTTTATTTTTGTTATTTAATATTTATTTATTTGTTGTTGTTTTCTTTTGTTCTTGTTTAAATAAAAAAGGTCATTATTATCTGTATTGTTATAATGTTGTGTAAAGGATGCACAATGTACTGTGTTGGTTGACCAAAAATTTTCAATAAAATATTATTTAAAAAAAAAAAAAGAAAATTCTGTGCCTTTCATGGGGCGTCCGAGAGTGTGTGGGGTGTATCCTGTGGATGTTGAAACAGTGTTAGGCAAAAACATTCATGGACTGAACGTTCATGGACTGAATCCCAAGTGGTGCTGTTTTGTTGGATCATTTTCCTGAGGGTTGCTTTTAGGGTCCGATTCATTCGCTCCACGATACCACTTGACTGGGGGTGGTTTGCGATGTGGAATTTTTGGGTAATGCCAAATATCGTGAGGACGTTCTTCATGACACGTCCCGTAAAATGGGAACCTTGGTCGGATTCAATGCTGCGGGGGAGTCCCCATCTAGTAAAGATGTGGTGGGTTAAAATCTTAGCGGTAGTCTTTGCCGTGTTCGTTCTAGATGGGAATGCTTCTACCCATTTTGTAAACGTGTCTATAACGACTAAGACATACTTGTGACCATTCCTGAAAGGGGGCAGTGGTCCTATAAAATCAATCTGGAGGTTAGTCCAGGGGCCATTAATGGGGTGGGTGTGGCTAAGCGGAGCTTATTATTCGGGATAGAATTAGTAGTCACATGATAAAATATAGGTTGATTAGGAAGAGTCAGCATGGATTTCTAAGAGGAAGTTGTGTTTAACTAATTTGGAGTATTTTGAAAAGGTAAGAGGGTTGATGAGGGTATTGCTGTTGATGTCATGTACATGGACTTTCTACAAGCATTGAATACAGTGACTTGTGAGAAATGTTTTCGCTTATGGAATAAAAGGGACAATAGCAAGATGGATACAAAATTGGCTGAATAACAGCAAACACAGAGTAATGGCCAATGGATATTTTTCAGGCTGGAGGAAAGTTTGTAGTGGTGTTCCCCAGAGGTCAGCATTGGGATCCTTGCTTTTCCTCATATATATTAATGATCTAGATCTTGATGTGCAGGGGACGGTTTCAAAGTTTGCGGGTTGCACAAACCTTGAAGTATTGTAAAATGTGAAGAGGACAGTGCAGAACTTCAAAAGGACATAGACCAGTGGGTGCAGTGACAGATCGGTGGTGGATGAAGTTCAATGCGGAGAAGTGTGAGGTGATGCATTTTGGTAGGAAGAATATAGAGAGACAGTATAAGATATGGGGTAAAATTCTCCCCCCAGTTAAGGAAGGTGGAGAGAGCAGTTAATAAAGTGTACAGTAGTCTGGGCTTTATTAATAGGGAAAAGAGTACAAGAGCAAGGAGATTATGCTGAACTTACACAAGACAATAAGTTAGACATCAGCTGGAATATTTGGTACCGATCTGGGCGCCGCACTTTAGGAAGGATGTGAACGCATTGGAGACAGCGTAGAAGAGGTTTACAGGATAGTTCCAGGGATGAGAAATATCAGTTATGACCAAGTTTGGAGAGGATGTTTGGGACAGTTCTCCTTTGAGAGAAGAAGGCGAAGAGGAAATTTGATAGAGATGGTCAAAATGATGAGTAGTTAGGGAGAGACTAGGGGCGGCACCCTGTCTCATGGCACCGAAGACCTGAGTTCAATCACGGCCTCAGGTCACTCACTGTCCGTGTGGAATTTGCACATTCTTCCCATGTCTGCGTGCGTCTCACCCCCACAACCCAAAGATATGCAGGGTAGGTAGATGGGCCACGCTAAATTGCCCCTTAAAAAAAAAGGGAGAAACTGTTCCCGCTCGGAAAAGGATCAAGAACCGGAGGACACAGATTTAAGGTGATTCGCAAAAGAAGTAAATGTGTTGGAGGAAAAAACATTTTCACACAATAAGTTGCTCGGGTCTGGAATGCACGGCCTGGAGGTGTGGTGGAGGCAGGTTCAATCAAGGCCTTCAAGAGGGCATTGGATGATTACTTGAATAGAAATAATGTGCAGGGGTATGGGGAAAAGGGCAGGAATGGCTCGTTTAGAGAGCTGATATAGACACAATGGGCCAAATGGTCTCATTCTGGACCCATAACAATTCTGTGATCTCTGCAAAATGAAACGTGTCTGAGATTGAAAAAGGTGCGATTACATTGGTTGGTGTAGTCTACAGGCCATCAACAAGTAGCAAACATGTAGAGGAACAAATTTGCAAAGAAATTACAGAAAAATGCAAGAATTATATAGTCATACTGGGGGACTTTTATCTGAACATAGATCGGGATAATGAAGAACAGAGAGAGGAAAGAGTTGAGAGTGTGTTTAGGCGAATCACAGAATTGTAACAGTGCAGGAGGCCATTCAGTCTACTGTGTCTACACTGGTTGTCCAAGTGAGCAATTCATCCATTACCATTCCCCTGACTTCACCCATAACTCTGCACACTCATAAAGTCATGGGATCGTGCAGCGCAGAAAAGGCCCTTCGAGTCTGCACAGACAATAACTGACCCAATCTCTTGCTAATCCCACTTCCAGCACTTGTCCCATATCCTTGAGTGTGATGGTGTTACAAGTGCTCGTCCAAGTTCTTTTTAAAGGTTGTGAGGTTTCCGGCCCCCGTTACCGTCCCAGGCAGTGCATTCCAGATTCTCACCACCGTCATATCCCCCCTCAGACTTCTCTGCTCTAAAGAAAACAATCCAAGCCTATCCAATCACTCCTTATAGCTCAGATGCTCCATCCCAGGCAACATCCTGGTGAATGTCCTCTGTACCACCTCCGGTACAATCACCTCCTTCCTATATTGAGGTGACCAGAACTGCACACCGTATTCTACAACTGCGATCTAATCAACCTTCTGTAGAGCTCCAACATAACCTCCTTACTCTTGTATTCTATGCCACGACTGATAAAAACAAGTGCCCATATGCCTTAACTACCCTATTCACCTGCTCTGCTGCCTTCAGGGAACTGTGAATAAAAACCCGAAGATCCATCTTTTCCTCTGAATTTCCTTGTGTCCTGCTACTCATTACATACTCCCTTGTCCTGTTTCTTCTTCCAAAGTGCACCATCTCACACTTATCAGGGTTAAATACCATCTGCCATTGTTCTGCCCCTCTGACCAACCCATCTATATCTTCCTGTAACCTACCACCCTCTTCTTCACTATTAACCACCCTACCAATCTTAGAGTTGTCTGCAAACTTATTTATCATTTCCCCCACATATCATCCCCCCACTGCTCTGCTACAGATCTTCCCGCAAAAGCTGTTCCCAGTCAACTTTGGCCAGATCCTGCCTTATTTTAGTAAAATCTGCCTTGCCCCAATCCAAAATTGTCTTTTGCAAGTCTTTTTCTTTGTCCATAACAAATTTGAACCATACTGTGTTGCAATCGCTATTACTAAAATGCTCCCCCACTGCCACATTGAAAACTTGTCTGGCTTCATTCCTCAGAACCAGATCCAGCACTGCTCCATCTCTTGTTGGGCATTCCACATATTGATTCAAGAAACCGCTGAATACAATTTAAGAAATCCGCCCCATCTCAACACTTTACACAATGACATGAGAGCTGGTTCAGCTCAGTTGCCTGGACAGCTGGTTCGTGATGCAGAGCCAGGCCAACAGCACGGGTTCAATTCCTATAATGGCTGAGGTTATTCCTGAAGGCCCTGCCTTCTCAACCTTGCCCCTTACCTAATATGTGGTGATCCTCAGGTTAAATCACCACCAGTCAGCTCTCCCCCTCCGAGAGGAAAGCAGCCTCTGGTCATTTGGGGCTATGGTGACTTTACCTTTCCTTACTTACAATATGAAGTTGAAATCCCCGAGTATATTACTCACTTTTCTTACACACTTAATAAATTGTTTCCATATCTGCTCCGCGATTTCTCAGACTCTTTGGAGGCCTACAATACATTCCCAGTAATGTGGCGGCCCCCTTTATATTCCTGGGTTCTACCCATAAAGCCTTGTTTGACGACCCTTCCAAGATATCATCTCTCCTCATTGCAGTAATTGATTCCTTAATTAATAGTGCAACACCACCTTCCTTTTTACACCCTCCTCTGTCTTGTCTAAAGATCCTACACCCCAGAATGTAACTAGCAAGTCCTGCCCTTCCCTTAATCAGGTTTTCGTGATGGCAACAGCGTCACAATTCCATTTGTCAACCCACATCCTTGACTCATCAGTCTTACCTATTACACTCCCAGCATTAAAGTATAGACCAACCAGCCTGGTCTTACTCTCTTGACATTCAACATAGCTGAACTTACTCTGACTTGTTTCCTTTACTACAGCATGATGTGTTTCTATTTTACTAATGCTGTAGCCATCTGGGATGGCCACGTCCCGATTACAAAATGGACACTTGCAAAGAATGCAGGGAAAATTGGACAATGCTGAAAAACAAGCAGGTGCAAGGTCTGTCTGTTGATTAGAGCCTTGGCTCTCAGATAGGACAGAAACTGTTAAGCCATCTACATACTAATGAGCCATCTCCAGGGACAAAAGGGAAACATTTAGATAAACAATGTTAAGGCAGACACCCCGGCGGCAGAGGAGACTCAAACAAATCAAACCAACGGCCACCTAGGACATGCCCAGCAACCAGGGAAACCACCCCTCTATTGGAGGAAGATCGGTAAGAATGATTGGGAAAGGCCCAATTGAGGCCAAGTTCAAGGCCCTCCCAAAAGCCCGGGAAGCCCTTTCGGGTATAAAAAGTATTCCCAAGAGAGAATCTTTCTTCTTTGACCTTGGCTCTCAGCGAAGAGAGAGACCAGCCGAGCAGCTACACCAGACCAAGTAAGTTCCAAGTCAACGCACGCTACGAGATAGACGCTCCTAGTTGCTATCCTGTAAACAGCTCAACCCAGCAGCCTCAGAACCGAGCAACGGTCATTGTTCCTCTGACTGAGTGGGCACCCGAAGTTAAGTATAGGCTTTAGTAATAGTGATAGTTTAGGTTGTAGAGTTTTATGCATGAGTAGATTTGACTGTGTGTAAATAAATGAGCATTGCTTTTGAACTTACTAATTGGTGTATCGAGTCTTTGATCAGTATTTGGTTTGTACCTTGTGGCGGTGTCGAAAGATACCTGGCGACTCTTGAGCAAACGTAATTAAACAGAGCCAGATTGAGAGACAACACCAAAGAGAGCAACATTTACTGGCGACATCTGGTGGGACTCGACTTAGAAGTGGCCTAACCACTCCGAGAGAACCCAAATTTGAATTAGAAGTCCAATTGGAAACAGAAAAACCACAAGCGTAAGAACAGTACTGATCAAGCCCCTGAGATTCGGAAGTGTGTTAATGCATGCGTACTAACAGGGATATAAGGTAAACCTGAGAGATTTTGTTGCGTAAAACTGTCGGGAGTTTTTAAAGCCGGAAATTAGCGCAAGCCGTACCCGTGTTTACATCACCACCTTATCACTTCCTGTTCCAAATTCAGTAGAGAACCTAGATAGAGAAACTGGCAATGGAACGCCTTATGAACCCCCAGGAATTTGAGGTTGCAGCGACCAGTAGAGTAGGACAGTGTCCCGTTTGGGAAGATGAGATCAGGAAATATCTCAAAGGGTCCCGGGAGTATAGGACATACTTGGTGGGAGAACCTGTCAGAGATGCACAAGAAGAGCTCAGGGAAAGCTCGCAAGCCAATGGCAATCGTGTCCTGTTTGGCACAATTGCGAGGCACAGAGGAGGTCATTAGGACGCTCCGTAGTTTGATAGAGGAGAGAGACAGAAGTAGAGAGGTAGACGTGAACGAGGTAGAGAAGGAGAATAGAGATTTAAAAGAGCAATTAGTAGCAAGGGACAGAGAGGTGGATGATGCCAAGAGGGCACATCAGCCTTGTCTCGCGCATTTGAACAGTTTTCAGATGCAATATGATAAGGCCAACAGGACACGCAACATGCGGTCTTGGTAAGACAAGAGACAGAACAGCAAGTGGAAAAATTGCAGAAACAATGCAATGATCTGAAAGCAGCCCTACAAGCAATCTATACTTCCACGAAGGAACAAAGGCAGAGCTCCGTAGACCATGCAAAGTGCCAGAAGCAAATTGCAGAATTGCAATCTCTGCCTTCCGTTAAAAATGGGTTTCAAAGCACATTTGGACCACAGTTAGATCAAGAAAACGGCCCCGACTGGCAGGAATTAAACGAGACTGCCCATAGATACGTACATGGGACATGTATGCAGGAAAACCCCCAGAAACGAAAGCACTCCAACCACCAACCGAACAGGCAGAACATACCCCCATGAATCCTGTAACCACACACCGCAGGGCCGCAGGAGAAGGAGCAGCAGATTTCCTTTACACAACCCCGTTAGCCGTGACCCAATTACGGGACGCTAGTGGAATAATTACACCGTTCCTTCCCACATCAGACCCCACCAATTTTTCGCGTAAGTCAAACAGCAGGCTACCATGTACGGCCTGGACGAAAAGGAGCAAGTGAACTCACAGTTTTAAGCCTCGACCCTTCAGTCGTGGCAGCTTTTCCCGACCCACAGAATGTTGGAGAAGGCACACTCTAAGAGATGCACACAACAGTCCTTGATGCGATTGGCTTTAACAGAGGAGACCCCGTAGAAGGCCTAAACAAGTGTAGGCAAAAGAAGACAGAGCACCCCACAGCGTTTGCTGGACGCTTGTGGATACACTTCACAGCAGTTTTCGGATAGCTAGCCCGCGCCCATTTGTCCTCAGATAATATGGCCAAATGGACCCGAATTCTAGTCTCCCACGCCACAGACACAGGATGAAAAGCTTGCGCAAATTATGACCCCTCAGATGAGGCCCACAATGAAAAATGGGTTTTGAAGAGATTGTCCCGTGCTTGGGAGCAAATGCAGGCAA
Source organism: Scyliorhinus torazame (assembly GCF_047496885.1). NCBI lineage: Eukaryota > Metazoa > Chordata > Chondrichthyes > Carcharhiniformes > Scyliorhinidae > Scyliorhinus > Scyliorhinus torazame. Next base: position 281,579 of record NW_027307973.1, read on the forward strand.
AACTGCATTTATAACACCCGATGAAGAGCAGGCAGAGATGAACCCAGTTAAAGCGCACCAGAACCCCGCATGGGTAAATGAGGGCAGGAACAGCCAACCCCAGCTCAAAGCTCAGGAATGTTACAACTGTGGCCAGCTAGGACACTTTGCGCAAGAGTGTCAAGCATCCCAGAAGCAGCAGAGAAACCAACAGACAGGCACCCGAAACAGGAATAGGGCAAAGCCGATCCATAGCGTTAGCGCCCGTTCAGAGAATGCAGACATGAACAGCACCGACTGACGGTGATCGGGCTCCCCAACTTGGGTCTGCGACACCCTTTGGGACAAGTCCAGTAGACTGGTAGTAGCAGGCAAAGTTCGGGGACCCCGTAGAATTTCTTTGGGACACAGGAGGGTCCCGCACCACACTCAATTCCTCCACGATGTTTCAGCGAGACACATGGCCCACAACAGACACCATCACACTCAGCGGCTTTACAGGCCATTTACAACAGGGACACATCACAGCCTCTGTAGCGATACAAATAGGGAACATCACAACTAAGCACCGCGTAGTTCTGGTTGATCTGCCCCAGACAGCAGAACATATCCTTGGGATCGATTTCATGAGCTCCCATAACCTTTCTTTTGATCCAGTTAACAAGTGTGTTTGGAAAATGGCAAAGGCAGCACGAGCCCCCGCCACGCTCACAGAGGAGAGTATATAAACAGGATTAGCTCAGTAGGAAACTTCTGGTTCGACCCTCGAACTATTAGTGCAGACAAACAGGTTAGGGCAGTCCTGCAGGAACATAAAGCAGCATTTGCACAGCACAAGCACGACTGTGGCAAATTGGCTGGCTTTGTGAACATTATAGGTCCCGACCCTAAACCCCAGAAGCAGTACGGATTTCCCCAGGAAGCAGAGGGAGAAATCTCCAAAGTAATAGAGAGTTTGTTGGATCAAGGCGTACTCAGATCAGTAGCCTCCACGAACAACGCACCAATTTGGCCCGTCAGGAAACCGGATGGATCATGGCGATTGACCATTGATTACCGGGAACTGAACAAAGTAACCCCAGCAGCAGCCCCCACCGTAGCCATGAGTCCCGAGACCATGCTCAAACAGGGACTCCAGTCAAAATCTTTTTCGGTTTTGGACATTAGTATTGGCTTTTGGTCCATTCCATTGACTAAAGCGTGCCAGTACAAATTTGCCTTTACATTCCAAGGGCAACAGTACACGTGGGCGTGCCTTCCACAAGGCTTCCACAACTCCCCCTCCATTTTCCACCGACAGCTGGCAAATGGATTAGCAAAGTTTTCCCGCACCGATTGTCTGGTCCAGTACGTAGACGACTTGTTACGACAGACAGATCCAAAGGGATAGCACATTTCGCTTCTCACCGAGCTCCTAGCACTCTTAAAAGAAATTGGTTGAAA